>NC_040889.2:24068459-24240959 GCF_900634795.4 Betta splendens | reverse complement strand
CACATAATAAACAGCAGATTCCTCCTCCTTTCACGTTTCCGCCAGTTCCTGCTGTACACGACAGCCTGAAAACATCACATTACACTCGGAGCCTGGCGTGAAGCAGTGGTATTAAACAATGGCACATATGCAGAGTAACTTATAAAAAATACACACGTGCAGATGATGTATATATTCAATACGCTGCTCTTGAAAAATTCATGTTACAGCACAGTTGGATGAATTGAAGATATATGAACCATGACCGGGAGAACAGGAAGAGGAGCCAGAGGTGATGATGATAAAAGACTCTTGCAAGTATTCGTCTTTGCTCTGCATTAATACTGTTAAATGTGCATTAACTACAATGTTACAAAGAGTAGAATACAATGACTAAATTTCCCTTTGACTGATGGAATATAAAGTAATTGTTGACCCCACCCCTTTGTGTTTTTATCTGTTTGCTGTTGCGTTGCAGCAGCCCTTACAGACACATCCTCCGTGTCTTCCTCCTGCAGCCTGATTACTCTCCCAGCTTTGATAGCTGATGTGTACCACGAAAAAAAAACAAGGAATAAACGGGGGAAAAAATGAAACCCATCAGAGTCGTTTATGGCTGTGACCTTTCCCTGCGCCGACCGATGCTTTATTATCCCTCATTCCGACTCAAGGCTCATTACGGGCGACGGTTTACTCTGACATGTGGAATTCTTCACACACATCCACATTCCAGGGTCTGTAGTGGTTATTAGCTTGGCATTGGGAGCGGGAATGACATCATGAGGCAGGCGGCGGTAAACACCCTTGATTGGACGGCGGCGGCTGCCAAGAGAAGGGGCGTCGGTGTTGGTGGTCCACGCTCTGCTGCTGGAGTCCTGCCCCACAGCGACGGAAACCCCGAACTGCAGCGGAGCCTCTGCCGGAGGAGCGCGCGGAGCTGCCGGGGCCGGCGGCGGCGTGCAGGCCGGGTGCGTTGGCTCGGCAGGGCCCAAGGGAAACGCCTGCCGGTGCCCTGTTCAGCAGGATATTATACATCAATATATTATGTTTACCCTAATGCTGAATATGTAGAATTTGTTTCTGATGATGAAGGTTTTCTGTAAAAGAACCCTCCCTCACCTCTGAATCTGTGCTGCTGTAGGCTTCTTTGGGCGCCTGGTTTTTAGGTGTAAACTAGTATTATTCAAGCAAATACGGGTTTTTGTTAATGGAAATATTCACCTTTGTTTAGAGAAAGTGGAGCGAAATCCATAATGGACATGTCAAATGAGGATTAAGTCTTCACAGAAAATTAAATGATTCACTGTCAGATGAGCAAAGTCAACGCTTAGGCTGAAATGACATTTTTATGTACAGTAGCTCTTTACACATTTTCAAAGAAACATTATATAACACAAAGTAAATGCAGTCTAGGATCTGATGATGTTTTTCTATATTCTGACTCCTGAACTCCCTTAAACGAGTCTTCCAGCACGAGGAAATGTGTGCTGGGAGCCATTTCCCCTAAAACTTCGCCTTACATCTGCCTCACAAGACACTTTCTAATTATCCTCCCCGCGCTGAGAGCAGTATCCTCTTTCATTCACGGGCGGCAGGAAGTAAAGCCAGTGAGCAGACTTTCCTCTCGCGCATAAGCTAGGTTTGAGGGAGTCGGGCCGCCGTCGGTGTGTTATCCTTGCATTTACATGGGCGTGTAATTGTTGAACATAGCAGTGTGTTCATTCATTAGCGAGCGCTTACCTCGTTGGTCCCTCTCCTCATCTCTCTACATTAGCCCTGACAGTAATGACTTGCCAAGCCTAACCTCTTAACTGGTCTGATGCATGCTTGTGGCAAACCCACTCTAGCTGCCCGGCTAAAATGGAAACAGGCTGCTTCACTGTTTTACCCCCCCTACCCCCACCCCCCCTCGCTCCCTCTCTCTGCATTTCCTCCCCTTCTGTCTTTTTCATCCTGTTGCTATAAGATGAGGAAAAGTTCGGGGAAAGAATTTCAAGCACTGATTTCCAGAAATCCAAACAGTGTGAGAATAGAAAACTCGCCTTACACGACTATGCTGGATTCATTTGTTGTTTACAGATGTGAATGTGAATCATATTTTCAACAAAACCTAAAAATATGTTATTTACTTTACTGCAGGCATTTTGGTTTGGAGAGATGCAACACGCTTGGTATTTTATCAGACACATGCTGGAGATTTATGGAACATATTCATGAAGGACTTGTAGCCTTTAGGGCTCTTTTACCTTCACTCTATCCTGAGGGTGGGAAAGATACACGGGTTCAGCTATGTGATTCCTGACTGGGCTGCAGAGATAAGGCAGCCCAAATAAATCTGCGCTGCTCCAAATGGGTTCCAGCGACAGTGGAAATAAAGAGGCTGTGGTTGGTCAGCCAGGTGACCGACGCCTCGGTTCCCACCTGGGTGACCAGCAGATAAACGCAGGATTAGAGAGAGACTATTAGGAGGCGGGCACACACACACACACACACACACACTTACATTTCCGTAATATAGTACCATGCAAACACACAAGCTGCTGTTCAAGCACATTCATCTTCTAACCTGCTAATTACAATGTTCACAGTTCCAATTTCCACCCTGAAATCCCAGCTCTCTGTGACTCAGGGACCTAATCCCTCGCTGGCTTCCCACCTGCAATTGCTGCTAATTATCTTTACTGGAATCCAGCGCTTCCTGGCACCGAGCGCGTCTTTTTGTTATAGCTGACCACCTCGGCGACTGTGCACCGCAGCGATGATCATTTATCAGCGCCGCTTACAGGCTTTGGTGAAGCCACAGCAGAAGAACGGGGAGGGAGAGTGAAAGGGAAGGATGAGGCGGACGCCAAAGCAGAGAGCGGATGTGGAGATGTTATCAGGGATAAGGAGTCTGAGCCGTGGACCCGCCTGAAACCATTCCAGTCCAACACTGGGTCGAACACAGACGCCCAGAAGGAAACGAGAGTCGCTGCATCCACCTGTATGTGAACACGGTGCGAGCGGTTTGTCGATCAGTCTAGCATCGAAAACCCAAACAGACAGAAAGGAAAAACTGCTCTCATTTAATGAGCATGCAATCGTTCTAGCATTCAAAAGGAAAACCTACTATTGTTGTATTAATACGTAACCAAACCCATCTTCTGTCAAACAGAAATGCAATAATGATTTATGTTGTTATTTTCTTCATGACTTTATAATTCTACCCAGATAGCTTGTGGGAAAAGCAGCGCAAAATATATTACAATGTTCTTCAAAAGTCAAATAAACGAATCAATGAGTGAAACGATCCCACAGCACAGACTAAACACTGGTCTCATCTGCTCACTGATCGCTGACAGAACCGGCGATTCCTCGGCGTCGGAACGCGACCCCGCCTCGCCAATGCTAACGGGGGAGCGGCATTAGCACGGCTAGCTAGCGTGAAGCATGCGAACGAGCCCGTTTCCGCCAGCGTCGGGCCTCGTTACGGGACATGCGAGGTAGCTGTGTTCACAGAGCTCTGCAGATGTAATGCAAACACGGTGGTCCCCGGAGAGACGCAATCATCATTAATGTGATTGTTCTAATTAAATCGCCGACGCTCGCTGCTGAGCCAGCTGCAGGTTGTGTGACAGGATCCCTGACGGCTTGTCTAGCAGGGATATTAGTCAAGGCCCCAGGTGGAACCTGAGCCTCTTAAATGTGGGATCTTACAGAACAAGTCGATGGAACCTCAGAAAGCGTCACACTGGGCTGCACATTTGACTCAATATGAATGTGACTCGTTCAGATATTGTCTGGCGGGGTTCTAGCGCTGCTTGATCTCTGTTAGCATGCACCAGTGCTGCTGCTGCTGGCGGTTGATCGTCCCTGGAGGATAATGTGGCGCCGTTATGCGAACGCTGCACCCCGGAGGACGGCCCTTATCTTCAGTGGCTCTGCAAAAGTCCAGCTGTTTTTTAATTGGCTGCCAGCATGGCTGAACAACAAGTACCTCCCGGCGGCGCTCTGCTCAGGGAAGGAGGCGCCGTAACGCGTGACGCGTGGCCAGGAGCTCCAAGGGCCCGCTTGGGTCAATGGAAGCAAGGCTGCCTGCTGGGGGGTTCTCAAGCCCTTTCTCCGGGGAGGGAGTGATTTACATAAGAATTGCTCTCGCCCTCCCCCCAAACGGATGCTGCAGGCCAGCGACTGAGATAAACCAGCATCATCTATTCGCCTGGCGTTTGGCTCAAGCGACTGGGCCGCATTGCTCGGCCTTTACATCAGAGGGACCTAAACCCAGACAGGGAAGCACATAGTTTGGGCCCATGTGGTCGACAGCTGTGTGGTTTCTAATCAGAAGCAATGCTAAACAATACTGCATGTGGTTCAGACGTCTTGCCCTCTGACGGACGCTGTCGTACCTCACTCCCAGTGTCCTCCTTTGCGTTTCCTTCTCTGGCAGCTGAAGGTGTCTGGCCGCCTTGTGATAAAACTGGGGATAAGCCATATGCCAGCGTTTAGAGGTACGCATGGCTAAAAGCAACAGGAACACGGATCACTGCTCAGAGTCTGAGCGATCAGCACTCGGCGTCGCTACCAGCGCATGTTTCAGAGTGACATTTCAGCTCAGGGACAGACACATTCGGCGGCGGCTGAGTGACATTTATTGTTTAAGGCTGTCCGTCCGCTCCGCTTGCATAAAGCTAATAGTATTACAACAGCTGATTTATGATACTGTTCCACACGAGGTCTTTGCAGTCGATGGGAATAACCTCCCTCTCCCGGCCCCTTGAAGGATCGTCCGTCCGGCCTGGTGGGAGGCGCTGATCCATCCCTGCCCCGGCACTTTGTTCGGCGTCAACCCTCCAAACTGAAATGTCACTTTAACTTTGCGCGAGCACTTGTCACTTCGGGTCTGGCTTTGTCCCCCAGGCCGGAGCTGCATGCTTCACACAGCGCGGTGTCAGAAAGGCTATTCTCCCTCCATCTCACATTTGAATCGTATTCACCTATCTCCTTGAATGTGTTATTCCTGTGGTTAGGTGGCTGACAGTCTGTGCTCACTCGAGGGATGCCAGAGACAAACGATTACGCCGGCGCCGTAAGCCGGGCGCACGCACACGCAGACACACACACACACACACACACACACACACACACACACACACACACACACACACACACACACACACACACACACACACACACGCATCATATCCAGCAGAGGAGGCAACCAATTTCAAGAGGCTTGACACCTACAGCCACTTACTCCATCTCTCTCGCTCTCGATCCCCCCTTCTCTCCATCGCTTGCTCTCTCCTGCTGCTCTCACCTGTCAAACCGCAAAGAGGAATTCATTTACAACAGGGAAAGTAACCATCTGTAGGTGCGGGGAGACGATCCTGCCACGGTTACACTCTGCCAATGTGAGAAGTGGTCAACAAACGTCTAGAAATCAATCACAACTCAGACCAGGGGCCTTTACTATACTGGTTTTACTACCAGTTATCGTGATTAACTCCAGTGCTTCCATTAGGCCCTGAGCTCGTCGGTGGCAGTGGCGGTGCACGACTTCCTGAAGTAAAGTGACGACGATCCGACGCGAACATATGCTCAACCTCTTTATGAATGTTTCATCTTGTCACTCGGTGCCCTTAAACACTCCCGACCCCCCGCCTCAATCTGTGCAGCATATTGCGGCATATGGCAGGTTTACAGTGACCGTCCAGTCGCCGCCACCAGCCAGTATCAGCTAGTTTAGAAGTGAGGACTCGCCATCTGTCATAATGCCGCTCACCGCGCCGCAACTATATGATTCGGTGCCATAAATGATGAAACGCGTTAAGCATAAGACGTGGCAGCGACACTGAACCGAGCACGAGTCTGGAATCTGTCAGTGAAGCGACCGCTAACGGATACACGTGTCGGTTTAAACTCCAACAAAGTCTCAATGATGAGCAAAATGAAATGTCCGCCTCCATGTTTTGGGACGGACGTGTGTCCCTCCCGCTCCCACGGACTCTGAGCTCTGACGGTCAACAGCGAAACGGGAAGTGGCCGACGTCCCATCTGCTTCGGAGTCAACAACAGCCACGCAAATGTTGGAGAGAATGACTGTGGTGCAACAAATAGCCACAGTGCGCGATGAGACCAGCTGACGTTATAGAAGCATCCGTAATTGATATTCATAAAACAATTCATCTTCCTCTGTCAATGTGGGAGCTGCTGAACTGTTATTCTTAAAACTGTTCCTTACATTCCAAGACTGAAATATAATGTAATTGAATCTGATCATTGTTTTCTTTGAATGTGGATTTCATGACCCGTCAGTAAGATGAACTGCTGTGGTAACACAGAACCTTTCAAAATAAAGGAGCCGCACTCCCCAGTTCTTCACCGTCCAAACCTCCACATCGTGACACTGTACAGCATCGTATCGCCGCGTTCCTGCCGGTTCACGGCCCTAACGGGTATTTAGATCTGCTAACATTAGCTGCAGTCCTCAGCGCGGCAGCGGCGGCGGGGATGTGCTTTATGCTTAATGAGTTGTGTCTAAGGTGTAAATAAAAGTGTGTGTCTGGGACGGCGGCTACACCGCTGAACCCTCACGGCTTCATTTAATCCTGATTTCCACCTCTCCTCCGTCTCAGAGCCTCTTATCGCGGCCGTGGGGGGATGCTCCTCTCCCTCGTCATCCATCACCGCAGCCAGTGCCCTGTCACCGGCTGGCAGAGGCGCGGTGCCGCGTGCTATTGTTCCGTTCGGACCCGCTCTATTTCGAGCTCGTAAAAGGCCTCGCGGGCTGACGCGCTGCTCAGAAGGCTCCGCGGGCCATTTGGGCTGGATGCTCATCTCGGCCCAATCAGAGACCCACGCGCAACTTTGACGCGCAAACGCCCTTGAAAATTTCAAAATAAAGGCGTCTAACGTGTGTTTGAGGGGCTGAGTTCAACACTCAGACATGCGTGTTTCATTACGCATAGACGTGAAGCACGCGTGGAACGTAGGAGAAACAGGAGCAGCCAGACGTGCCCCACATAAACTTCAGTTCCTACGCGCTACTGTGTATTTACAGCGTAACAGAGAATTGTTTAATGGTCCTGTGACCTGACCCAGATCAATTGTTCTATTCTTAGAGGCTTTCTGCGTATAAAACCAGAGATGATGTTAAAGCGTGGCTCTGCAGGGAAATCAGCCAGTGTTCTGTTGAAAAAGCCAGAACACAGGACACGCCTGGAAGGAGTCAGGGAGCCATGAAATCCTAACGCTGCCATTTGTGTTACAGTGTGCAGACCGGGTCCTCCGGTCATCTCTGCCTCGCCAAGATTAATGGCTCGTCTCACAGGTTGGGTTCCCATTACGTAGTTTGTCCGTCGCCACCTCGTTACGGGCACATCTCTCACTGTCAGCCGGCGGAGGGGGGAGCGGAGCGGCCGCGGCCCTGCGACCCGGCCCGCACGAACCCGATACGCTCCTACAGCGCACGGCTGAGGCCCGTAAATCCTCAGGCTCCCTGCGTCCGGCGCACGCGCTCAGACTCCCCCCGCAGGCGCACGCGCCGCCATAACAAGAAAGCGCCAAGAGTCGGAGTGAGTGAACGGACGCGAGGCGTCAACGAGCAGCCGCTTCGGTGGCTCTGTGGCCAAACTTACAGGCGATCCAAACGATGTCGTTCCGATCACGTCGAGAACCGCCTCGCTTCTTAGGAAACACCTTGCTGAACGGTGGCTACGCGTTTCAATGCAACACTGTGTGTAAAGCTGAGGGGTTCTGATGGGTGAGGGGCTGGAACTAATGGCCTGGTGTCAAGCCATGGGTAATGTATGGCTCCACCAACAGTTGGACAAATAGGCTGTGGCCAGTGTGTGTGTGTGTGTGTGTGTGTGTGTGTGTGTGTGTGTGTGATGTGCTGCACGTGATGGTGACATGACGTACACATGTGTCTTGGCGTGTGCACATGGAAGGATGCGTCACGAGAGGCATTTGTCAAACGTCTACCAAGGAATTTCAGTCCTCTGCACCTCCCCCTCTTCCTCCTCCTCCCTCCTGCAGGGAGCAGGAGGATGCTGGGCCGTTATTGTATTTTTGTCGACCCATTCATCTTCATATTTAGCGGCTAATTTGCCCTGTGGTGTAATGTCATTGAGGACTTAGTGGGTGTAATGGGAGTCAATGACATTTCGTGGGGATGCGATTGCCCGAGCTTTTTATTTTCCCTGCTCACACACACACACACACACACACACACACGGATGAAACACAGATGCACCTCTCACACACACACACACACTCACGCAGCAAAGATTTGCGAGCTCTTCAAAGTTCACGCGCTTTACCAAAAACCTCCCAAACTTGAGCGAGCGGCTCCTCCCTCACATCCGTCGTCGCATTCATCTAAGTAAGCTACATGTAAGCTCTTATTTATGACGGGGGCTCTGGAGAATTATGTGATCTAAGTAGCTTGGCGCGCATTATTGCTGTAATGCGCATTAAGGCATTAACGCTAGCTGTGTACACTCTCCTGGTGGGTTTGATCGTCCATATTCATGAGCAGAAGCGGTGTTTCGCCACGTTGTCGGCGCATTAATCTCACGTGCCTCTCGCTCGAGAGATCAAATGTGAGGTGATGTTATAAACAGTTGTGATGGGCTGTCATGTCTGTATAATCTCTCTGGCAACAATCGGCCGAGACTTTGTGTGACACACTGACAACAAAACGCCTGTTTTCCGGGCTCTCTGCTTCACGACAACTGTATTTGACAGCGCACATCTCAGAAATGAAACAGGGGCGCGTTGTTGGTCCCCGCATTCATATTTCACGTTCAAACAGGAGAGTGGGAACGGAAACAAAAGCAATTTGGAGCGCGTGTTTAGTGTACGGCACATGTGTCAACAAGGCGTCTAATAGTTCGCTGCAATCAGTGAAACGAGCAGCTCGGGGAAACAAACCGAGCGTGATTGGAGAACAGCACTTTGCGGCAATTTATGGCCCGGGCCGGCGTCACAGTTAGCGTTCCTGCCGGATGGATCCGCGCGCGCAGGATGTTCTCCGAAGAGAAATGATGTCTTTAAAAATAGCACGGCGTGGAGGAGTCGCCCCCCCCCCTCCATCCAGCCGTCCTCCTCGCTCTGCTCCATCCCTCAGTCCCGCTGTCCTGCTGACAGAAATACATTAACTAAGACACGCTCGCCTTAAAGTTCCTCCCTCAGCAGCTGCTGTCTCAAACACTTTATTGAGTTATTGAGCAGAGAATATATATATATATATATTTAAACATATATATATATATATATATATATATATATATGACAAATGGAGTCAACAGACTGGGCTTGGGTTTACATCCTTATCCAAACACGCTGTGTTTACGCTGGGAAACCAAAGTGTAAATCTGTTCCCGGCTCAGGCACAGATCAATAGCTCGCTTCAGATGCCGTCAAGTGTCCGTCAAATTACCAGTGGTATTTTTTGGTATGTACAGTTAACTTTGTGTGAATCCTCACCAAAGTATGTTGAAACACACACATCTGTAAGAGACATTTGGAGCCTCATCCGTCCCTGGATAGTATGGACATCTGTCAGCACAACAACCCCCGCTCACTCTCTCCCTGAGTGCAGAGGTGAAGGGAAAGGATGAGAGTGGGAAATATGACGTTTGACCATCGGGAGCAAGGAAACGGTTGATTCTGTGAATCCACAGTGTTCATTTGGTTAATGCATGCAGCGCTTTGCTCCGTGCATCTCTGCAGCGCTGCATGGGTCAGCGTGTCGTCTGGTGAACCTGTTGGTGGAGCAGCAACGGAGCCTCACCCTCCAGGTCCCCGCGAGCCTCATTAGCCGCTGCCATTTCAGCTCCCGCTCCCTTGTTAATCACCCCAGTCGATCACCTCAGTGCAATCACTTAGATTTCAGTGATTAAGTGGAGGAAAGGTGAAAAATGCAGCTCGGCAGGAGCAGCTCTTCAGCAGCAAATCTGTGTCCTTGTACCAAAATGCTGTTTCATTTAACGCTACACAACATAATACTACACAAACAAACGCACCAGTGCTATTAGAGGGCATTTCAGAAGTCTAAACTCAAATAATGACAGCAGTAGTAATGACTTACAGTACGTCCCTCTACTGGCTGCACACAAACCCCAGTAAAGCGTGGCTTGTAAAGAAATGCATCCTCACCTGCTCCCGGAGGCGCTGAACTCGCTTAACAAAAACAAACGAGAGCGTTTCACATTCTGTGAAAGATTTCAAAGGAAGTAAATCATAAATCCAATAAATGTTCACTGTGATGACACAGTGGTTGGTCACAGCGAGGAGGTCTTTTTTATATATATATTATGCAGCCCTTCACTTTATTTTATTTATTAGTAGTATTTTTAATAAACAACTCTTTCCAGGAATTTATTTATTTTCGGAGGGCATTCATCTGACATGATGATGTGATTATTGTCTCTCAGCAATTATGTTCAAAAAAATGCTCATATTTCATGTGTGCCGAGGGTCACGCGGGTTCACAGTGACTTTAATGAGCATCATTCGCTCTCTGTCTGCGTGACCTTGTTGCTTTCAACCTTGTTCCATTCGAAAATTGCATTATTATTCAATAAAACTCCAGTGTCGTGCGAGTGAAAAGACATTTTTTCCCTTTTTTTCCAGTAAGTGGGCCACTTGGGCATAATCATGAAAGAAAATGGAACAAGACTGAATAAACAACCATCTCAAAGTCATTCAAATGTTGTCAGTCATGTATCACCCTCCGAGCCCATTACGTGCGACAGGCAAGAAACACATATTTCCAGGCAGATGAAAATCTATTTTTTATTTATTAGAATTGTGTTTACATTCATTTGATTAGCTCACCACATCAAACCCAACCACACTCAGTCTGATGGATTTTTTGGTCTTAATTTAGTGACTGGAAATGAGTAAACATTACTGACACTTGGTTAAAGGTGAAGCGAACAGAGTCATAACCTCCAATTGATTCTGTCAACTTCGATTTTATCATTAGGCCCGAAGCTCAGATCAACCAGGACGCAGCTGAAAGAACATAACTAAACGCAACTCCTCCTGAATCCTCTCCTCTCGCTGCCGTTTTTGTCTACATTATTGTATCTGTCTACGTAAACACCTCGCCGGTCCCGTTCAAGGGCGGCCCGCTCACCCGCCTCATCCTCATCCGACCCGGCGAGCGGCGCCGACCTCGGTGAAAATGTAGACGAGCGTGAAGATCAAGACCTTTTCTCCCTGCGGTTCAGACGCCAGACCCAAGTTTGTCTTTGGAAAATATCCGTCGGCCATTTTCTGCCTCTCGTCGCTCTCGCGTCAGCGCATTGTCGGGCGGCGAGCAGATGCTGCGCTTCAGGAGCCGCTGACCTTGACAGAGCGAGCGGTGGTAACGGAGCGGCGGCGTGCGGCCGCTCCACGGAGTCTCTGCCGAAAAAAAACCCATTCTGTCAAGTGTCAGACTGACGCCTGCACCAACAACTGCTCACGGTGTAATAATCGTTAAAAATTAAATAAGCAAATCCAATGCCAAACATTTAGTGCTGTATTATAAGGGTGTAATACAACACCTTCATTTCCCCCGTTTCTTCCACAGCCTCTCGCTCCGTCGCATGTTGGCGCCGCACACTAACGCTAGGCACAATGAGATAATTACGGGTTTAATGTCACGTCGCCGGCTACTGGGAGGAGATAGGATGGGGGGGGGGCGTCAGGGAATTACAATAAGATTAAGTGGAATAATAATCCTGTGTACAATTAAGAGTGACAAGGCTAATTTATAGGGTGGATGCTGCAGGTGACAGGCCGCGTATCCGCGCTGCAGAGGCCGTTTGCCTGCAGGTGAGACGTAATCCAGGATTTGGCGTCCGGTCGTTGCCGCCGAGACACGGTGTCCGCGTTGCATCACTGAATTACTGTATTACTGTCGATGTGATGGTCACAGAAATACTGCGGAGCAGGAGCAGCTTTTTAAATGCTTCATGCGCTGTAGCTCAGGATGTTCACGGCAACAAGCGCAGGAGAACAGCACAAACACTCGCTCCCAGAGTTGCCAACAGGTGAAGACAAAGTCTAAATGGCTCCTCAGAGTGTGAGTGCATGCGTTTATAGGTGAGCCAGCAGTAGGCTAATGAAGTGTCCAGGGTGCTTTTCACGGCGCATGCTGATGATGAGCGCGTACAGCGGGCGGACGAACGGCTTCTCGCAGCCATTTAGAGGCTGCTGCTGCTTGCGAGGGGGGGGGGGTGCGGACAGACAGACAGACAGACAGGTAGAAGTTGTTTTTATGACTGGGACGTGAAAGGGGGCGAAAAACAGAGGCTCGGACCCGTATAGAAAGAGAAAGAGGAGTTGAATGAGGAGAGGACGAGTGGAAAATGCGCCCGCTGAGGCGTAAAATTAGCAATTACAATGGGTGTCATCAGTAATGACTATTTCAGTCTCGATATAGGGAGTTAACGTCCAACGGTGAGACTGTAATTCAGCCGTTACACCTGTGTTCAATCAGCCAGTGAGGGGAGGCTGCGCTGGAGCACAACCTGGCTCAAAAATCACACCTATGCACTGATAAGCCAAGATGGCCACCATCTGCTGGCCAAGCTTTCAGAGGCAATTTATTTTTTAAGAGCCATATGTTGACCTTGGTTGTGAAAGAACAAATTTGTATGAAATCACATTGCCGGTTTTATCCCAGTGTGTGTGTGTGTGTGTTTACATGTTGCTGAGATTTTCTTTTTCCTGCTCAGCAACAAGTGAGCAGCTGAGTCTGGAAATTTAATCGGCTGAAAAAGACAGAGGTCAGAGATGCAGCGGCTGAAGTTGAATGTGGGAGGTGGAGAAGCAGCTTTCCTTCGGCTCGGTCCCTCGGAGCGGAGGGCACTCCAGGGGTCCTGGCGAGTGCCCACACATAATCAAAACATCTAATCAACCTAATCGCGCGCGTTTCATTTCGTCGGGGCCGCGCGAGGACTCCGTTGCGGTTCCTGGAAGCCGACGTCTTCATCTCCGCGCGTCGGCGCAGCCACGTCGCTGTCTGGCAAAACCTCTCCACCAAAATAGTCTCGCTCATTTGGTTTGATTATTCTGCAGCTCTCATAAAAAATAACCATCTGTCCTTGGTTTCCACAGGAAGCGCTGTTTAAAATCCCTCCGCTTTCATTCATCACCATGATGTCACATCTATCACCGTGGCGACGGGAATACAAATGAGGTGGATGCACACTCAGTTGCCCGCTGTAAATAATTTACTGTTTTGTTTTATTGGAAACAGAGACACAACATTATTTTCTGCGAGCACTCCCCTTGGCCAAGGTCTGCAGACGCATTCATCCAGGGTGCGCCGTATACAGGAAGTTAAATCTGGCCTGGACACACACCGGAGTGCCGTTAGCGGGATGACATGATGCATCACAGCTCCTCGCGGCCATATGGTGAAAGCCTGGATGCATTATGATGAATTAGTTACGTTCTTAGCAGCCATCATTTGACACGTTCCCTTCTTCCTTTGTTGCGGTGATGAATCACATGCTATCTTGCAGACACAGGGACACTGGCACGGGGACACCTGCAGAAAATATGCACTGTTTATGCTTACTGTATGCACACTCGGCAAACGCCCCCCCCCCCATCACCCTTCATCCCTCTCCCCAGTCCCCTTTGCTATAAGTCACTGCGTTTTATTGAAGGTGTTTTTAAAAACATTCTTCTGGCAGCGCGGGCGTCCAACAATTTAAAGTGCTACTCTGAACATTAATCCTGGTGCACCAGTTCACCGACACCGCTGATTATAAAAGCTATAATTGCTTGCTTTAATTACCCGAGCATTGCCGCCGGAGTGACAGATTTAGAACTCCCCACTTTCTGCACCTTTAAACTTGCCAGCCAGTTGTAATCCTGTTGGGAGGGTGACAGAGTGGAATTGGCTGCAGCCGCGCGGCGCCGTTACTTCCAATAGTGCACAAAACATCTAATCAACCCCGGTGCACGAAGGCGCACGCCGCTTTATGAGGCACGTGTTATTATCTGCATA
Source organism: Betta splendens (assembly GCF_900634795.4). Classification (NCBI taxonomy): domain Eukaryota; kingdom Metazoa; phylum Chordata; class Actinopteri; order Anabantiformes; family Osphronemidae; genus Betta; species Betta splendens. Next base: position 24,226,984 of record NC_040889.2, on the reverse strand, counting down.
GGTCCCTAATCTTCCTATTCTAATACACTTTAAAGCTGCACCTATTGAGGTTCTACTACAAATAGACCAATCGGCCTGCAGCGTTAAAGGTGTCTCTGCGAGGACCGAACCACCAAGAATCCCCTTTTTATTTATTTGAATGTCTCTGCTTCTGTTGTGTCCAGGATCTAAATACAACTGCTGCCGTAGGAACTCACAGCCCGGCTTCAGCGCCGCTGTCTCCTCTCGGTCCTCGGGCCCACGCATCCAAGTGCCTCTGACATACACCCCCCCCCCCCCACTGCCGCACCCCTCGCCCAGAGCAGGCACTATAGCAGAACTATCCACCCGGAGAAAATCAATTTGTCTACCTCTGACGCGCCGCACGCCCGTCACTTGCAGCCCCGGCTCACTTGTTCATTTACAGCGAGGACTTGGGCTGGCCTCCAGCGTGTTGGGGAAGTGGACCGTTGTCAGCGAGCTAAAGAGCAATTTGGAAGACGATGACCAGAGCAAAGCGCTCGTCTGACAGGCAACACGGGGAACAACGCTTATTTAGGCATGCGGGACATTCACGTGGTTTGTTTAGGCCCTCGAAGTATCCGCAATGTGTCAGAGGAAGCGAATGACTGCTCTTTCACAATAAAAGCGCCCAAACAGCTCTCGTGTTTACAAAGCCAAAAAAGTGCCATCACATAATACTCATTCATTTTAGAAACATTACTCTGATACATATGAGACATATTAATGTTTGTTATGACTTTAAGTGACAGTTTAAAGTTGAAATAAACACAAGGGGGATGAATGAGAGAAGAGAATGTGAGTCTGAGACTGTGCTTTGGCATCTCACCCCATGAATAGGCAGTAAAAGTTAGTGTGTCCATGAAAGAGCTACTGTCAATAAAACACCTTCCTACTGACAGAAACCTCCGCCGTCTGACTTCACCCACTGGAAGTTTAGAAGATTAAAACAGAATCGTAAAAAACAATTTCCATTATTTCACAGATTTTTTCACTTAATGCTCAAATCTTTTTTTTATTCTGGTTTGTGTTTCATTTATCGGCCATGCAGCTGCCACTGACAACGTAAAGCCCTGGACCCTTCATCATCGTGACTACGAGCGTAGTTTGGGACTGGAGCACATATACAACGAGGCATCACACATGAAAACGCTTTCATAACCCTTTGACATTTCATCTAATTGCTTAATACCTTAAATTTGTAGCCATTAATTAAGACGTCTAATTAACGTTAATTGTAAATTGAGAGATAAAGTGACACCGTCAAGTCAGTACTTTAGACTGAGGTGACGGATGTTTCTGCAGGTCACGATCATCAGAAGGTTGTAATTTGATGAGGACCATTAGTGTCGTTGCAACGGTTTAATTTATTGTGCTGCTGCGCCATCAGTCACTTTTCATCATTTGCATTCATATTGATCAAAGTTACGACGGAGACAAACACGCCGTCACTTTAAGTTAGCTTTTTATGACTGACAGCTTTTTTTTTTCTTCGGCACAGTCGTCTGCGCGTGTTTCAAGTCCTAATTAGCGGCAGCGACAGCTAAATCAGCGCTTAGACTAATCAGATCCATTTTTAAGATGTCTCAGTGAGTCAGTCATCACAATGATCACTCATTTCCATAAAAATCCAATGAGACAATGAGAATAAATCACTCGCCAAGAGTTTAGTCCTTAATGAACATTCTCAAACGCTACCGACTGGGATGGACTGGGAAGAGCGAGGAGACATCGAAGAGAGCGTAACAGCATCGTCCTGAGCTTCAGAGGCAACATTTGAAAGGTGGATGACGACGATAACGGACATAATGACAATAATAAAGGCCTTACTCCCGTTGTTAATGACGATGAGTCGCATGGAGGCACAAAGCAAAGTACCTCCACCTTCTTATCACAACGCCGGGTGGGAACATGGTGACTGATCATTCAGCCTGGAACGAGCTGCATCGGGAACGGGGATCATCGCTGTTGCCGCGCGTGGTCCTGGATAATTCGGCGGCTGCATGCAGCGCTGCGGCTAAAAACGCCGGTGAAATCCTGTTTGACAAATGGAGCGTGGCAGGCACAATGTGACATTGGCATCGCCACAGTTAAGACATCATCTCGCAGCTTAAGCTGTGCTCTAAATATGAAGTCTTAACTAAATCTCTCAGCTTATCTGATGGCAGACACTTGAGGGAAAGTGCTGTGGCTGTGAGTTTTCATCCCCACGGTCGCTGATGCCGGGGCCACCTCCGCCGCTGACACTGATCCTCTCCGCGCCTCCGCTCCTCCTCCGTTCCCTCGCTCCGTCCACATTACCATGGTCGGCTGCTCCCCATCTCCCGCGGGGATTAGCGGGCTAAACGCGGCAGCGGGGCTCGGCAGCGCGCGGGCGACGCCTTCCTCCTCAGATCCCAAATTCGCCCGTGATTGAGGGGAGCGGCGCCGGGCCCCCTGCCGGGCAGGCGGCAGTCGTCAGGCGCCACGCCGGGCACGGTGACCCCAGACTGGCATTAGAGCCACCTTGGACGGGACTTAGCGAGTCAGCGCTCTCGCTGGAGCGCGGCGATAAGGCTTCCGATTAGCAGTCGGGACTAGGCGGATGACACCATCTTGCAGCGATACAGGAGATTAGGCGAGAACAGGATGCGGGTCGCATGACGCTCGCGCACGCGTGGAGCTGCTCAGCAGCGGCTGCCAAAGTGACAGCATCTACTTTTAAGTGATTAAAATGGGGTTATAGTATGTTCTGTTCGCCATTGACAGGCCATTAAGCCAAGTGAGGAATGAAGGTAGAAGTTAGAGAAGGATGCTTTAATCTGCCTAATGCAGAGACATCATTAGGGCCGTCCCTCAACGCGTCACTTCGGACCTGAAGTTCATGTTTCTCTCATTAACAGGACACGGTGGTTATCGAAGGTGAAGGTGTTGCTCTGCTAAAGGCCAGCGACCGATACCAGACTGATGTCATGCTGTGATATTATGAATGATCCTACATTTTGCCTGATTTCGGCTCTCTGCTGGTGACCCCGTGTCACCGGAGGCCGGCTCACGGTGTCGTTCTTCACTCTGAGTAATTAGCAGGGGTCAGACTGAACACGGCTCGAAGGCCGATCACTCATGGAGCCACGACTGTGGATTCTAACACGCACAGCAGCGCAAAGTCAGATGCAGGACTAACAAACAAAAAGAAAACACCAAATCATAACACGCTGATATTAAGACTGCGTCAGCAGAAAGACAGAGATGCTCCATGATCGGCATTAGAATAATAGCAGCAGATGGTTGAAGGAAGCTTTGTGGCTTAATCAATAGTATAATTACACTTACGGAAAATATTCTGCCATGCGTGACAGTGATTGGAGCCTGGTGTATTGTAATCAGTGGGAACGAGGCTCAGTGGCTCCTCTGGCTGAGGCTGTGGATTGAGGTAAGGCGAACGACTTCAAGTCAAGTGAAACCGATAGATGAGCTCACATAACAGACACGAGCTTCATACTTAGGCTGTGAATTTATATGGCAGCTCAGAATGTCCTCCCCCACTTTGCTCCGTACTCCTCCATTTAAATCATAACCTAATTATTTCGCGCGCGGCATCACGCGTCCGTCTCTCCTCTCCCTCCGCTCCTTCCTGGACTCAGCGGTTTCGCCCGCGTTCTCCCTCTATCGATTCAATCTGCGTCGCAGTCCTCGCTTAAATGAAACTATTGTCTCAGCGCGGACCTGCTGACCAGATGCTTAGTGCTTTTATTCGCTAATGAAGATGAAACTGGCTCAGTGGCAGTGACGCAGGACGCAAAGGGCACAGCTGAGAGCTGTCAGCAGCACCTCTGCATGCGCCGCAGGCCGCGAGGACACTCGTACAGTGTTTACCAGCACAGACTCAACTGGAGCACTGTATTTAGGTACTGTATATGTATATATTTAAATATATATATATTTGTATGTAATGACTTGGGGGAGGGGTGGAGGATGCTGCAGAGCTCCCGCTTGCATTGGACTGGTACTGGAAGTGTTTTGTGCAGCTTCTGCATCGGGGCACATTAATAAACTATGACATTCATTCAATAAAGCAGCGCACTGAACGGGAGCACAAATAAAAGGCAGTTTTCCTTGGGCAGATTGTAAGAAAGAAAAATGCAGCATTATGTATTCAAAAGACACGTTTTTTTTTTCATTTTTGAAACGTGGAAGCATTTCTACGTCGGGGTTTAGGCCCATTTCCTCCCGCGGTGGGAGCTCAGCGGGCTTTTTTCCGTTTCCCCCGACGCTGCTTACGAGCAGGGGCCACTGGGCAACAGTTGTCGGTTCTCGTTGTTCCTTTTTTACATTACATTTGTCTCGTGTTGCTGTGGCCAAGCTGAAGACGTGCCCACTGGAGTTCTCATCGCTCAAATGCGAAGCCGGAGCAGGACTGGCAAGAGGCAGCTCCTTCAAGAGCACTCCACAACAAAACATTTTTATACCATGTTTTCCCCTGCGAACACAAAAGGGCTCCTCTTCACCTGTCAACATGATTATTCAGGCCAGTGTTTCCCCCTGAATGCAGAGCGGTGGTCTTACTTTCCCACATGGAGCTGTGGGAAGTCTTGAGACGTGGGACAAAGGAGGCCCTCAGTCCAGCCTGGATTACCTCATGCCTTTGGTCCCTGAAGTGGCCGGTCGGGCTCCTTCTCTCTCTCTCTCTCTCGCGCTCTCTCTCTCTGTCTCTCTCGCTCTCTGTCTCGAGGAGTTGGAGAAGTGAGGTCGGAAACGAGAAAGCGTCCGGAGAGGACAGCGTGTTGAGTGGGAAACGGCATGAAAAGTGACAGCGAGGAAACGGCCTGAATGGAGGACGAAACAGGGGGTTCAAATGTTTCGCATTCATCCGTGTTTATATGATTAGGCCGAGTGGAGCAATTAGTCCAGATGGAGAATGGACACTGGGCCTGTTGATTCACATGAACCTCCCATCCCGATGCCTCGGGGCAAACAACGCACAGCATGAGAACGCGGGCAGGTTCGTGACAGGGTTCCCACCGACCGCCTGCGGCTGCTGCCGTGTGACGGCGGATCAGCACTGTGTGATGACGTTCGTTAGCGGCCACGTTGGCGGCGGATGGTGTTTTTATGAAGCGTTATGAGTTGGGAGGGACTTCAGCTACAATCATGCGCGTCGCTCCGGCAACAAAGACCTGCCTCGGGATCAGGATCAAACCTGAAGCACTTGGCAGATGAAGTCAGGCTGTTATAAACCGAGGGACACCTACAGCAACGGGAAAAGCAGGAGCGGAGCGACCGGGCTAACGCTAACGCTACTACTGCTAATTACGGCTGTAATTACTGTTTACTGTGTGAGCTGTGTTTATATCCGACCAGTCGCACGTCACAGCAGGTGGCTCTATTTACACAGCTCACCTGGGCCTACCTGGTGCGGCCGCGGCCCCGACTCCGCTACGCAATTTGAATACATTACAGTCGAAGAAAAGCGCTCATTAAATCAACATCGCACTTGAGCGACACTTTGAACTTCAGAGGGTCCAGGTTAAAGCGATTGTTCGGCGTAAGTGATGAAATCGGCGTGCAGAAAAATGCAAGCCGCGGCAACTATCTCCTCAATTTTTCAGCGCGTGACGCTGTCTGAGGGCATCAAGTGTTTCAAATCATAAATGAATTGGAAAAACAGCTAATATCTCACCAGACTGAGCCCCATTGATTTTACCCTGAGCGCACCAGAAAAAAAATAAATCATTTTGCGAGCAGCATGAAGCCCGAGTCTCTGGGCTTACCAACTTAACCTTGAGGTGTTGAATAATTTTCGTCATTTCATGTGCGCTTTGGTGCCTCACCGCATCAGAGGTCCAGGTCGTATCGTATAAGTCAGGCTTCCACCGGCCCGTAATGAAAACAATGTCCGTGGGAGTAAAACGCTGCAAAAATGGTGCTTTTGTTAAATAATGTTGTTATTTTACTCATTCATTCACTGTGATGTTTCAAATTCGTTACAAAATATCTGAATACTGCTTCCATCATTTGTGTCAGCTGGCAGAGAAAAACAGAGCAGGGAGGAAGTGAGCTAATAAATGAACCCGTTTCTACTTAAAGGGAAATTCTGCAGGATACAAAATAAACCATGTGCCAAAAATCTCTGAAAAAAATTGTTGTACTTCGTGGGGCTCATGGATTAAAATAACTCTTTTACACTTTAAAATTCCGAACAATTACCACCATTAGTCAAGATTCAGCAAATGTGAACCTGAACATCTTTCTATACATATGGCACATCCATTATTAAATATGTTCCCACTGAAAACAGGACAATTTGCCAAAGCGCAGAGCACAGTATGTGTTGGTGCCGCTGCTGAATGCAGTTAATGAGATGAATATATTCATTTAATGTTATTTTTTTATCTGTTCATGCATGAAATTACGCAATCCTATAATCATTTGCCGCACAGCATCGCATTCTGTATATTTACATTTTATATTACGTATGACAAGGTTCTACTTACACTCCCATGTTGTGCATATGGTTTGTTTCTACAGCTTCCTATGTTTTCTCTCATTCATGCATTTTAATAATATTTGTGTATATCCGTATTTATTTCTCCTGACACATGCATGCGGCCCCCGGCGCCCGTGCGCTGCTCAGCTCAGTGAAGCTGGGTCCGTCTTCAGTGACACCTGCCATCAGCGGAGCATGACTGTGGCGGAATCTGTTTAAATCTACAGGCCACTGTACTGAATGGTTCCCATTGATCTACATTTGCCTGACACTGTGACTGACAGAGCCAATCAGCCTATCATGGCCCTGGAGACGGACAGACACTCATTTACAGGTGAGATGGGCTGGAATGAGGCTGATTGATTGACAGGCTGTCAGCGAGCCACTGGGGCATCGCGAGAACCACCTCTGCGCGGCGGCGGAGCAATATTATGGGGCGGCGCGTGCTGAGCGTGCATGCTCGGGTGTGTTTGTGAGTGTTGGTGGTCAGCCTTACACAGATTACCCATCACGCCTTGAGGATGGTGACAGGTAAAGCATCAGACTGTCAGCGGGGCCCGGCCCACGTCATCAAAGACGGGCAGATTTAAATACGCTGCGTGACAGAAGGCTGCCAGGCCACCGCCATGCACACACACACACGCACGCACGCACGCACGCACACACACACACACACACACACACACACACACACACACACACACACGCACACACGCACGCATGCACGCACGCACACACACACACACACACACGCACACACACACACACACACACACACACACACACACACACATCTGCACCTCCCAGGTGTGTATGCCTGGGGATGGCTTCATACGGCCCATTCCTAAGACCAGGCTTCCCGTTAAGCCCCCCCCTCCATCCCCATCCCCCCTCCTCTCTCCTGTGGTTCGGCGTGGGATTTAGCAGTGCCATTACTCAAACACAGCCTGTCAGTACAGATAACAATTGTTTGTTGTTTGACACTGTACAGAAGGCTGCACAGCAAGCCAAAACCTGGAAACCGCTTCTTTTTTTTATCCCCATTATTTTTTGGCTGATTTTACATTCAGCATTTTTACTAAGCTGGTCCAAACTGGCCTAACGCCAAAAAGCCGTTCTGCCTTTTTTACCTTTAAAATATTCAGCCATATCTCGTACAAATCATCCTGTAATTAACAGCCTCGTGTGTGAGAAATGTCCGCTCAGCACATTCATATATATGTGGTGGAGAAGAAAGGACTCTTATATAACTTGATTTTCAGCTATTACTGTAACGACCTGTTTCAAAGCATGGAGTTGTCACTCAGCATTACTATGATTTGACACTCTGGAAAGCGCTTGTTATTATTGGACATCTACTGCCGCCATGTGGCCAACGTGAGTATGACTTCAAATCGGGCTTTAACAGTCTTTAATGTAATATACTGTAAATGTATTAAACTCATAATGAAATCTATCTAAATATTCATTTATACATAGAAAAGCTTAGAGAAGCCAGTTCCAGTGCATTTAAGCTAGAGTCCAGCCCCTCAGTCTGGTGTCTTAAGGTTCACATTTGTCCTGTTTTATTAGGTGAAATTGACCAGACTTTACGCTGGCGAACGATGTGGACACTGTGACACACACGGCAGCAGCACTGATGCAAATCTGCAAATCTGTGCAGCCACGTAGCTCAGTAGGCGGCGCTTGTTTGCTGTGTTCCTCGCTGGGTGGTCTGGATTCTTGGGAGAGGAAGCATGTGGGGTGTGTGTGTGTGTGTGTGTGTGTGTGTGTGTGTGTGTGTGTGTGTGTGTGTGTGTGTGTGTGTGTGTGTGTGTGTGTGTGTGTGTTTCTGAGCAGTCACGCTCCAGTGGACACTATCCCTGCCACACACTTGTTGATAGATGAGCTCTCGTAGCAGAAGAGCACAGGAGTTGCAGCAGAGTAAAGGCTGGGACTGTTTTGGGGAGCATAATTATTTACCTGCTTTGTCCCGTGTCTTTCCCGTCTGTCATTTTCTTCCATTTTTCTGAGCAGGAACCAGACGTCGGCTTGGGAAGTAGTGTAATGGTTGTGAAAAGCAGCGGCTGGGCCAGCGATTCACATAGTACTGCAGCACATGGCCCATTAGCCAGCATGTCTACTGACGCCTCCTGCCAGCACACATATTATCACTCTCATGTTATTCTTGGTGTCCGGGCATCTGCAGATGCCTCTTTGTGCGTTTAGATGATTTTGGAGCCTAAGCTGTTTTACCAAGTGCACTAGTCCCCGAATGAGCTTCCCATCTTGGGTTTGGCAAAGATCATTTCCCGTGGATTCTCATGCTAATAACCTCAACACCAGGAGATGATTTCTTTAACGTAATAAATGAGGCAGACGAACACACACACACACACACACACGCACCCTGAAACAGGACACTATGTAAGTTCATTCACCACAAATTTTAAACTTGGCCCGCTGATACATGAGAACTCAAAAACATTTTTTATTAAGTTTGACAAAGCTACTGTACTTTCAGGCGCTAGGAAAATCAACGTGGGTCTGACGCCACTAGGGGGCGCTAACACGCCGCTGGAGCGAGTGTGACAGTCTACTGTAGCCTTGTGTAAACGTTAACACTTGGTTCAAGGATTAAGATGCGTTAAGTTTGAGCCCGTGAGGATGTTTGAGCGGGGAAATTAACGTAATCTCTGGGAAATGTCTTGTATTAAGTCAATTAAACAAATCAAAATGAAAGCTTTGCAAACTGCATAATTACCACTCAGCACGTTTAAGAACAAGCAGTGCACACACATTTTAAAGGCAACCACGGGGCCATGATGATTTCTGCTATTGTTAGTTCGTTTAAGGCTAAATGTCCCAATGTTGAATAATGTTCTTTGCTGTGTTTCCAGACTGAAAGGGGACGATCAGAAGGAAAAGCACAATTTCACAACTCCTTAGAGATGTGTAGGGCTCTTACTTATCATCTTAATATCCACTCGCACAGGTTTTTTTTGTGGGATCAATGTAGGTTATATAACACATGATGGGCTGGTCCTTAAATTACAGTAACATAATCAACAGACAGTATTAGCTTATAGGGGGAGAAGCCTCCTGACTGGCTCCTACTGATCGTAGGGATGCTGGACCTGTCTCAGCCCTGATTGGACGAGAGCAAACGGACGATGCAAAGGAAAACCTGCAAGCTCAGCATAAAGGTGTTAACATGAAGCCACAGCCTCTTAGCACAGCCCGTGGATGAGTTGCAGGAGCTGTGAGCGTGCCCCCTAAACCTGCATGAATAATTCATTAAAAACCCTGCAAGAGCTGGATACTCAGGAAAGGGAAATATAAGAAATGCTACGTGAAAACAAGCACTGGGCTCCCACTGATTCTGCAGAGTGGGAAAGGGAAGGGAAGTCCTGCTTCTCTGAGGGTTCCGACAGAGGCTTCAATTTACCAGAAAGCATGCGTATTCTGAACAAGACGCGATGACAGGAACTATTAGGCTGCGAACGCGGTGCAAATGCCTCGGTTTGATAAATGCGCCGTCCTCATAATCCAATGCCCAAACGAAACCGGACACCTTACGAGCAGAGTGTCTGTTTCCTGATATAAAAAAAAAAAAAAAAAAAAACTGCATCCATTCCAATAACGCTGATGGGGAGGAGGCCGAGCCGGAAATGTCAGGCCACGCGGAGGAAGATGCTGCGCGGCTTCGCCATTGGCTGCTCCGGAGTCAGCAGCCGGCCATAAAGGGACGCACGGCGGGGCCGGGAGGCCAGGGGGCTGCTGGGAAGCCGCGTGTCAGCGGCAGCGGGATGAACGGCTTCAATCATCCCCCTTGGTGCTGCGGAGGGCGCCATTACGAGAAGCGCGGGCCGGGGCCCTCGCTTCCCGGAAAAAGCGCTGGCTGCGCTCAGACGCGAGCGGGCTCCTTCCCACCGAAGGCAGTTAGCGCGTTGCCACAGTGTAAAGTGGTCCGAGGCGCCATCGTGATGAGGCAGCTTCAGTGTTTTGGGTGAAGTTACTCACTGTGACCAGCAGATGGCAGCATTCGCTTGGTCATCAGGCAGAGGTCACTTAAGGCAACAGTGCTTTCTGGAACATGAGTGTTCAGAACATTTTATTGGTAACTGTTATTGTTACAGCTCCCTATGTGACATAATGCATAAAGGCTGTTTGTAGCTTGTTAGCCTAGCTTGTAGCTCAGCCTTTTTTGTGCTGCATTGGTTTGAATGGAGAAGTTTTCTGTTTATGCTAAGTTTAAAATAAGGCCGATGCATCTGATGCATGATTTTTTTTTTTTTTTTTTTTTTAAATCAATCAGTCCAGGACAGGGCCAGGCGTGACCCCACTGAACCGGGCCTCTTCACACGCTGTCACCTGACCGGGTAGACGGGGGCAGAGAACACCGGGTGCTGTCACGGCGTGAGACGGGCCGCCGTGTTCCAGGTCCAGATCCCCGCGGCCTCGCCGCCGGGGTCATGTGGCATTAGCAGGCGGTGGAATGCCGGCGCGGGCCAGCGCCGGGTCGGGAACATGCCGCGCTGTGACATCACGGGCCTGCTGACCACTTGGCTGGCGGAGAGGCCCGGCCCATGTTTGGAGCAGCTGGCGGCCGGCGAAACTAAATAAGGAAGCAATAAATAAATTCAACTTCAATTTGGACAAACGGTGACTTAGACTTTCCCAGTACAACATGTGGTGGTTTCTCCTGCAGCTGCAGCTCCTCCTGTTCTGACGGGAGCTCTGGGTTGATCTATCCCTGCGAGCTAATTGTTTACCTATTTCGCACAGTTTCGCGGGGCATCCGTGAACCAAAGTTCTGTGCTTTTTATTGTTGACTGAACATTTGGGAACAGCCCACAGCAGGAGGTCTAAAATCCAATCTAACCTTAAAAGGTCATTGTGAAACACTTGTGACACACTCACATCAGGAGCTCGTTTCTTCTCGGAACACAACTCGGATCTTTCCCACTGCTTTTATTGGTTAAAGGACTGCACACAGTGGAGCACAGACAGTGGCTTCTTAAAAAGGAACAGATAGAAACTGTACCTTTTCCAGCATTTATCCAGGGGGAACCGGGGGGGGGGGGGGGTGCATAGGGATCGTTCCCATTCATCCACTGCAGTCGCTGGGGCCTCAGAGGGGAAACTCTCAGCGTTCCCCATCGCTGGCTCTCGGCGCCGTCCTGTTTCTAGTATCACTCGCAGGTTTAATCATTGGCCATTAGCCGGTACATGCTGCAGATGTGCAGGTGATTCTCTGAGGCTCGTTTTACTTGGAATTGAAAACAGAGATGAGCCCTGTGATTTGAGTCGTCAGTGACCTTTTCACTGATGCAGGGCTCCGTTTTACAGTAAACACTAGGTTTTGCTATCATATCTATCTTGTCGCCCCCCCCTCTCTCACACACACACACACACACACACACACACACACACACACACACACACACACACACACACACACACACCAGATACTTTCACCTCCTTCACACAGTGAGTGGGACGGGTTCACTGACTCAGAGCTGACACGGGTGGGCTTTCGCCGCTGCGCGCCGTTTACACGCTGGCGTTTGTAAACCACGCGCGCGCGCACACACACGCGCACGGCGCTGACTGCGCCGTGTGCAGGTGTAAAGAGGAACCGCGGGGGGGGGGGCATTCGGGGAGGCGGGCGGGATAAGCGGAACAAAGACGGTGCAGGACATTCTGACCCAGAGAGGAGCGAGCACGAGGCTGCGCTAACAACGTGTCAGCTCCCCGTCGAGTGGTCGCGCACGCGCAGACGCGGCTGGAGGGCCGTGCGCGCGCTTCCCCGCGAGGCACGCCGGTCCTCGGGAAGGAGATCGATAGCTGTTAGGAAGCGGCCGCGAGGTTGTGTTTCTCCTCCCTCTAATGCACGCAGCTCGCGAATTGTTTCAGTAAAAGCACACAGCCATTGCTTTTATGTGCTCAACGGCTATTACTGTAACAACTAAATATTACCAGCAGCACATTCGCCATGCCTCCGGCTCCAAGAGGCTATATTTGTTTGGCTAGTTTAAGTGATGACGAGAACGACTATTTTTAGCTTTTTCAACAGCAATAACCGTGAAAGAATTGAAGAACGCCATTATTTCCCAGCTCTGTATTGGAGGCAATGACTCAACTACAACATATTACTTGTCCCTGTGAATTCACATGACTTCTTTTTATTTTTTTATACCGATTTACAGGGAGGGACTCTCAAAATAGCAACCAAGTGGAACGGACTGTCTTGGAGCCATGTGCCTGTAACACATGTTGAATGGATGCTTTATTAAGACAGGTCATGTTGTTTCAATAAACGCATGACAAATTGCATCCGAGGCGAGAGAACATTGTGATATTGCTCATTTTCATGAACGAGAGATCCGCTGTAAAACTGTCGGCAGCCAACTTTTCTTTATTGCCGTTATATTGCTGTGACCTATTCAGAGGCTTGACCTGTGTTTTATTTGGGTGAGTGGAGAACATGCACTCCTAATGCCCACATATTTGACGCATGCATGGTGTTTTTTTTTTTTGCAGCAGCAGCGACTGGATTCTGTTTGGACCGGACCGTGTTCCAGCTCATCACGCTAGGGGGCCCGAAAGCTGTGCAGGAAAAAAAAAAAAAAGAAAGAGAAAAGGCCCTGTGGTTTGTGCCACCACGTCACAAATGTGTGATGCTCGGCATGATGTAGAGTGGTTTTTATCTGCCGTAAGCTGGTTTCCTCCCACATTCGGAAGAAGCACTCGACTTCGAAAAGAAAATACACAAAACCAGACGCAGGAGTTGAGGGTAGTTGGAATTTCTATTAAGCTGCTGCTCGGCTCATTGTTTTTCCTATTCCATGTTTTTTTTTAATAGATATAGTGGCCATGTAAACGGTTTATATGGTAACAAAAAACACCACAATGCACAATGCAAAGGACAGAAATCATTCAAATCACTTCAGGTTCAGGTCCGAGACGCCTGAGTACTTTCATTCACGCTAATATTCCGGTGCTGGCAGATACAAATCCAAACTGGACCGTGTGGAGGGTCCAACAGTAGCCTGCTGACAGGTCACTGGGTCAGAGGTAGCACATTTTCAAAACAGAGACCTGTCCCCTGGGCTCTGTAAGATGGAGGCAGCTGTCCCATAAAGACACATTAACCCTGCACAGACCGGGCCCAATAGTAGACAAACGGATAAAAGCAAAGCTTGAAGGAAACGCCCCGACACAAAGTGGATCCGATCGTCGGTACCGTCCCTCTTATTGTGGCTGCTGCAGGTTGGCGCTGGGAGGCGGCTGCAGCTGTTGCATCTCACCAAGGACAGGAGGAGGAGAGGCAGCGAGGGTCTCTCCCCTGCATTGTTTTCATTGCACCTCCCCTCCTTTGCCCACTCCTCGGGTTTCACAGCCCACACGGATGAATCACGCAGGCAGCCGCGCGGCGCATTGTGTGCGCACTCGCGAGCCCCGCGTCGTACCCCCAGGAATGATTCACCGTTGCCCCCCCCATTACCCCAGGGAGCGGTGAGTCAGGGTGAGAGGAGAAAAAAAAAAGGACACAGCAGCAACGCGATACAGTCGAGCGAAACACGGCAGAGAACAGAGAGCCGGGCTGAGTGGTGCAACGATGAGCAGTTTGGCCTTCAGTGCTTTGAGGAGGCAGCCGGCGCTCTGCGCCACAACTTAGCCCATCGCGGGCTTCATGATGCACAATGCCCGTCTTCGTCACCACGGCAACTGCTCAATGGAGCTCAATGGAGAGATGCCATTCAACGTGGTCAGTGTCTGTTTCGCTCCTCTTGACTGAGCCTCGAATCAATTACTGCAGTAATAATAATATTCGAAATGAAGTGAAATTGACCAAACTGCAAATAATCATGCAGATTTATTTATATCACCTATTGATCTTAGAACATGCAAAAATGACAGCAATTTGTCTTGCTCCTCTTGTTATATTTGAAATATTTTGGTGCTTTGTTGTCTTCAGGTGACATTTTGAAGGTTTTCTTCGCTATTGTACAGTAGAGGTGCAGTCATATCAGCTTAAAGTGACTACAACTGTAAAATTCCAAACCTTTCTGATTGAAATCAAACCGTTCCCCCCGTCGTGTCAACAACGGTGTCCTACATAAAAGCGCTGACCTTTTGATCTTATCCGCTCTCCACTCATGCAGCGGCCGTCACATCTTCACATCTGCCCGCTCCTCCCGTCATTCTATCCAGGTCCTAATTGGTGCCGTTATGAGCTGCTAATGTGACCTTTTCTTGACGGAGAAGGGGGTTGAGTCAGAATGTGTAAAGTGCATCTTCAAACGTGTCCAGACCACATGGTGCAGAGTTGAGCGCGAGGGACAGAACCTCGCAGCAGTGAAGGCTCATGACTCACGGCTCCTTCTCTCTGGGCTGCCGTCAGCCCGTGTGTGCGCGGGCGGCGGGTAGGTGTGTGTATGTGGGCTCCGCAGCGTGTGTGGCCGCCTGTGGCGAGCCTCCGCAGCGTTTATCGTCACTCATCCTTCGCCATGAAAGCAGACTACCTGGCGATAATCAGAACAAAGCCCCTTGTCTTGCACTTGATAGGCGCCGGTGACGTTTGCTCATGGAAGTTTTCAGTTTTCGCGACATGTGGGATCTCTCTTGCGACTTGTGAACAGCCCTGGGTCGTTTGCGCCCATGATGTATTGTGCAGGGAGAAAACCGAGCAGAGTGGAGTTTCCTCCTGCAGAGGAATCCCCCCCAGTGCAGTGACCTGGTTTCTGTTTGCCTCACATCGCTAACACACACACGCCCACACACGTACTGTACTTCTTACAGTGCAGCTGTTTAGACCCACTCATGCACATAATTACATTTACTTAATGCAGCTTGAAGTTATGTTATTGATCAGTGCAATGCTGATGTTGCCATTGCTATTGTTCTGACTCACTTTCAGACTCAGAGCCAGTCTCACTAGCGTCCGTACGTGCACACGGGGGTGTTTGTGCAGTCACACAGGTCACCGCCGGCTCGACCCCTCTAATGGACTGTGATGATCTCTGACCCGTCTGCTCATCACAGCCTTCACTGACTCGGCTCAAGAGTCGGCTTGCGCCTCGTCACAACAGCCCCCAAAGAAAAGCGAGGACCGGCCGTGGGTCTGTCAGCACGTCAGGCCTCTGCCCTGCAGCCGCCGGGCCTGGTGGGAGGAGGAAGCGGGTGTGATGTTTGCCGATTATCTGACTGACAGGAAAGCCCTTTGTCTCAGGGCTTAGCAGACAGAGAAGAAGATGACGCAAGCGCCGGAGGACAGAAAGGCCCATTCCACCGGTACTGGGTGCAACTTCTCCTGGCTTCCTGCAGCTCCCAGCCAAAGAAACGCGGATCCGACGTGAGCAGCCAAAGCAGGCGGCCTTCTGACGAGAAGCATCTTCCTGCAACCGAAAAGAAAGTCACATGCGCGTTCCGAAAATATTTCTTGGCTTCATGTCAGAGCGAGCTGCCAGGCTTTAACCTCATTCTCCAGAACAGGCTCCAGGAAAGTTCCAGTAACTCCAAACAGCGTGCATCACGAGCCTGGATGCTGAGACCGAGTTCCGGGCATTCCCCTCATTCCTGAGCTCCCTGGCTCGCCGCCTCTCCCGTCTTCTTTCCACTGTTTTGTCTCTGCTCGCCACCCTTTGTTCCCAGTCTCGCTGTTGTTGAGTCCTTTCATGTGGCCGCCGCGCCATACGTTACAGGGAATCTCTGTATCACTGTAAATACAGGGACGCCTTCGTTCTTCATTTGTCTTAAGAGGCAGCACACGCAGCTCTATTAGGATTAGTAACGCAATCAATGAAAGAAGCCATGATAGTAAACATGCAGCTTATTTACCTCCCAGATCAGAGCTTGACCTCGTTTCCAAGTACTACTGAATGTTATTGTTACACCCACATGGAGAAAGGGCCACTCGCCTCTGCGTGCAGGTGTTGGACGGGCTTTTATTTACTCAAAACGGGCCATTCGGGCTTTCCTTTTGAACTCCTCCGTCGCATTTACTAGACACCTTTGAAGTGGTGGCTGTGGCGTTTCAGCCGGCGTGCAAGCTGGACAGGCTGGGACTCGGCGAAGCCGCCGGGGTCCCCGCGCGCCCGTGGGCGCGGGGCGCTTCGTCTGGTCGTCATGTGGCGGCGGCGCCACCACGCAGGATTCCAGTTCACTTTCCTCGGGTTTTGGTTCTCACGGGCCGGTCGGGTGGCATGACGAGCGCTTGGGGTCTGTCTCCACCCACACACGACTGCAGGTGGCCCTGATGTCAACCGCAGACTGGAGCACCCACACACACACACACACACACACAGAAAATCCGTGCGCGACGACAAACCGAAACAACCTCTGTGCAGAAAGATCCTCCGCCCGCTGCTTGAACCTCTCTCACCTCAGATGTACGCGAGAAAAAGCCCGGCAACGCGAGCAAGCTACTTTGTTGCTAATGGGTTTCTCTGCAACAAACCAATAATATCATTTGTTGCATTTAATCCTCCTCGCTCCATTTTCTCCCTCCTGTAATCTCCTTGTCGCACACAGGGAAGTGAGGACACCTCTCTCCTTGTCCTCGTCGTGGTCTCAGCTGCCCCTCCAAGCTAATGAAATGGACTTTTAAGGCTGCGAGAGCGGATCTGCAGACTTAAAAGAGACACCGCTTTTTTTTTTTTTTTTCGCCAATAACGCTGTGGCAGGTGGAAAGACTCCATAATCCCATTAACGCTGGTTCTTCATCTCGTCATCCACCACAGACGGCAGCAGAGAAATAGAAAGCCGCGCAGGCCTTTGTGTGGAGCCTCCAGCGCTCCGGCCCCGGCTGTAAACAGACAGGCTGGGTTGTGTAAGGTCCCTGTCAGTCTATTAAAAAGGACCTGACAACCTGAGTGCACAGCTCAGGCCCTTTATCACCGCAGCTCAGATCGGGGGGGTTTTTCCATGTGTCGGTCTTTTCCGCGTTGTTTGCGTGTGTGGGTGGACATGAAAGGGTCCGGAGTATCTGCAGTGCGTGTCTGTCGTGTGCGTGCATGTCCCTGTTTATTTCTCACTACTTAATTTAGAACAAAGAGGCCTAATTCTATGGCTTTCAGCCGTGCTCGCTGAGGAACGATGTTTATTGGTGAACGAGGCAGTGAAGCGTTTGCATCTGTGTTTGGCCAGAATGTTTTTTTTTTTTTGGGGGGGGGGGGGATTTTAGAAACCGGGCGATCAGGTCAGGAGTCTGGCACATACGAGTCCAACGCTGGAACTGACTCTCCTCACACACCCGCAAACAGACTGCTCTCAAGTAGACATGCAGATACACACACACACACACACACACCCTCAGACAGATGGTTCACACGCACACACACACACACACACACGCTCCTAACGCTATCACTGCAGGGTCAGATTTCACTGCGACATACAGGGATGAGTAGAGGAACCGAAACAGATAAACTTCAAAAATGAGTCCGTCCCTTTTACTCCAGGTCTCGCTCACATTTCTGTGTGAAACAAACCGATCTCCACCCTTCAGAGGTTCCCATAATATGAGTCAAAAGACAGAAAAACATTCATAGGAGTATCTGTAAATGACACATTCATCACGTCTGAGCAGTGCTGAAGCTCAAAACTTGATTTTTAAATAGGAAGGGATTCAGACAGACACTCATTCAGCCAAACAGATGATAACTGCCACAGGCCCAGCCTGTCATTTCGGAGGCTGCGCCCAAACACTGCAGCTTACAACACCTTCAATCAGCACTTTCAGTTGTTGTTACCAGCTACGTTGTGTCTGTTTAAGGAGTTTTGCGGGTTGTTGTCTCTGTTACGTCTCTTAACACGGGCTGAAGTGAGACGCGGGTCAGTGATGTCTTTGCAGCATGACTTCTGCTGCATAACCGCAGCCACATGAGATTATCCCAGGGCCTAAGTGAAGGAGATTACGATGGGACAAGCGGGTTCAGGTCGCGCTGCTTTTAGACGCGCCAACGGCCACAGATGGAAACCACGAGATGTGTCCGGCTGGAAATAGAAGGAATAGTCACTTTAAAAAGGAACCAAGAGGCCAAGAATAGACATTTCCAGAGCTGGTCAGCAAAAATCTCCCAGGACAAAAGCTACACGGAGATCAACATCTTAAGGATTATTTACAGTACGTTGTTCTCATCCACTTAAAGTAGCACACGCTCCTTATCTGGCTGCCCTACATTCGTGCTTTCTGGGCCGTCCTGGGCTAATCCACCGTATTCACTTGATTGGTAACTCCAGGAGCACCTAGCGCTCTCTGGTTCGTTCTGAGCAGTGGCAGGAGCTAATCCTCACCTGGTGCTAAAATAGGAGCAGGGAGCTCTCACTGCTAATAATGGTCTCTGTAGATAAAAAAACGTTCGGAAACCGGCTCGCGTTTTTGGAAAAGAGCGTCTCTCAAACTGCCATGCATTTCTGTGCATGTCCAACATGTCACACTTGTGCGTGTGCATAAATTAAATTATAAATTAAAGGCTTGTTGAATCAGCTTTGTTCAGCTCACCGTGTATTAAAGAGCTTTCCAGCACGTTCCCCAAGCAGTGCTGCAGTTTTAGCTCCTGTCATATTAATTCCTGAAATTGCAATCAAGGAATCACGACACACAGAAATCGGCTCCATGGTTCATGGCCTTGTGGGTGTAAAGGGCACAGCAGACAGCAGCTGCTCGGTTTTAGGAGACCTCAGTGTTGTTGTGGGAAAGCGAGCTGTCTCCCAGTTTCACTCACTACCACAATAATGGCAAAAGATGCTCAGTTAAAGAGGTCGGAACTCATTTCTTGCTCGAGGCTAAACTGGAGACTTTTCTTGTGCAGCTTTGTGCATAATGTGACCGGGACTGAAGACAACACAAGGACTGTGGCTGTAGGGAAGCACGAATGATCACACATGCAGCAGTGATGGTGACCAACTTCACTTCCTCTCACTGTTTGTGTCTCTTTGGTTCAGGCCTCATCGTCTGCTCCCTCTCGCTCATGCCCACGTGTATTGTTCGGCTGCAGCCGGGCGTATGAGGCTGCTGTTTAGAGCGTCTCGCTTGCATCCTGCTGTTAATCCACTTCCCTCTGAAACACTTCCTTTTCCCTTCCCAGATATACTTTCACACACACACACACACACACACACACACTAGGCTAAGCTAAGCTAATGCATGTAACATGCACCACAGATCACACACACACACACACCTTGCACAGCCTCTTTTTCAAACTTCCCACACGTTTGAGCATGGATGTGTTCGTGTGTGGGTCTGTATGTGTGGGTGTGATATTTTCTCTCTCTCCTCTGACTTGCACCCTACATATTCACCCATCCATCATCAGGTTGTGTATGACTAATCACTCTAACCTGTATTCTGTATCAATATGAAATCTGCTTCCCCAGTGGTTTCGATCCACATTCTCATCAAAAAAATTTTTTTTTTTAAAAACTACACAATGCTGCAGAATGACTCACTCAACATTTTTGCTCTCGTCTTGCGCCGGATGTGCACATAAGCAAGGCATCGTTCTATTTACTAGTGCTAATCGATCCTCGTCTGCTGCGGCGCCTCTATTTTGGGTGACACACATGCACGCTTCTCGTCTCCGCGGATCTGGGTCAAATTGGCCGCTTGTATACAATTTGGATTCACCTGAACGTGGAAGCAGGTCAGTCGAACAGTTACGTACTGACCCAGCTATCTCAGCCTACATCTGCACCTTTGTGGAAGGGTGGGAAGTCTGCGATGTCAACGTGCGTTTGAATTACTCAAGGCGTCCCAATCAAAACAACACACGTAAGCAGATTGAATGTCAGGCCGGACTGCAGTAGTTTTCCACTCGTCCTCTTCCGCAGACAACTTTGGGATTGTGACACAGGCCTAATAGTAAAGTACAGCTCTGCCTCGGCCTTGCATGGATTACATTTAATAACAAAAAAAGATAAAAGCAGTGGTGGTGAAACTTCTCCTGCACGCCCCCGCCCTGCAATTACACCCGTGCACTTTGCTGTACGCAGTAAAACGCTCCTCGCCAAGTGGCACGTTTAAAGCCGGGTTTAGGACAGTAGCTTCAGTAGCGGGGTAATCGAGGCCAGGCTGAATAGCTCCCGTTTCAAGCCAGCTTCTACAAAGCACTGGCGGAGTAGAAATCTAGGCATCCTACGTCTGCCCTATAATACACAGGCTCTGTAATTAGAGAGAGGAGGGGCTTTTAGATGCTGAATTGTCTTTTGAGGCGGTTCAAAGGCAAGCCACAGCAGCTGCACTGTGCACTGGAGACACGGGGGCATGAGCCTTGATCTACAGTGATTTGTTTATGTGATAGATGGTGCACAACTGCGCGCGCATTCGCACCTTTAATCACGTTGCATTAGTGCAGAGCAGCTGCACAGCCTCAAGAAGAAGTAGTGCATGAAAATGATGCAACTGAAAATATGATATTATAAAAGCTCGAAATGTTTAAAAATACTTACTACTACTTAATGATTACTAGGATTTTCCGCATTGATGTTTTACAGTGATAAAAGCCTGCAGTGCAAGTCAAACTGTAGAAGAAACTAGTAGAAGAAAGCCACATGGTTTCAGCCATAAAAAAGATAATCGCATGGTTTTAGATTTCCTATGTAGTTTCTGCAAACAAAAGGTGTTTTGGAACTCGCCACATAAAAAGGATGTCGGCTTTATTTTTACACTCAGCGCTAACAAGGTCATGCACAGACCGGTACATGTCTGTCCCAACCATCATGTCTATTGTCTGAGCACGTGCAAAGGCGACATGCGTGCACAAACCCAAACACTCCGGTGCTTTTCAGGCCGTACGGGAGACGTGTCATTGTGAGAGCGCCGCTGCTCCGAGGGGGAAAATCAAGTTGCTACATGAGCGCTTCTGAGAACGCTCCGCTCTCAAAGCTGTACTATTTGCAAACCCGTGTGTGATCAGCTGTTTCCTTTTATAGCTGCGCCTGCAGCTCTGACATGCTGAACAACCCTAGAGCGCCCGAAAGTGAAATTGCAATTACAGCCAAGCAGAGTGGTGACAGCGGCGCTCGCACGAGGCCCGTCTGCGTCACACAATGGGCCGTGATGCAAACGGAGACAAAGCGATGCCGCTCCGTCGTGGCTGTTTTGCATGTGACTAAAGGCCCCGGAGCGTTATGACTCTCGTTTATCTACAATTACAATTAATGCTTCGGAGTTGCCAGTTTGAATTCCAGAATTCAGCGAAAGGGTGGGTGGGGAAAGTGAATCGATGACAAATACGGCGCTCGAGTTATGAATGGCCACTTAAGCCTTTCAGTAACAGATAACAGATGGAGGTTGAAAAGCAGTCAGCAAATTAATAATTCTACATCTTAACACCTTCTGTTTATTATTATTGGCTTATTACATATTATCTAGATCTACATACAGCTGCAGGAAAACACATTTTACTGCAGCGTGATTATTGAATGGTGGCATTTTTATTTTTCCCCCGTGAAACACGCCCTTCACTGGATTCACCGATTCCCAAAATAGACGCCATGAGCTGCAAATAGTCGTGTTTACTTCCTTGCTTCACCTCTGCCTCACTCATGACATCACTCGGCTTTTTTTTGCCCGAAACACAATAAAGACCTTGTGATTTGCTCGATCCATTTGTGCTGCCGCGGCTAAAAACGGCGCTGCAGCTCTAAGAATAGAGCGCGCGAGCCATAAACAATGGGAGCAGGACTGTTGTTATTACAGAGCTCAGGCTCCCTCGGCATCGCTACGATTACAGGAGTCAGGAGACCGAGAGGCAGTGCTGGCGCTGCTGACGTGGTCGCTCGCTGTCATAATGACTGTGCAGATAAAGGACTGGGAAACAGTGTGCTCCTGACCTTTGGCTCAGCAGGAAGTCCAACTGCAGCGGAGGTTTCGAGTTGCTTTTGGAGGAGGTGCAGCAAGGTGGGGGAAATCCATCGGCCGATAACAACTTATAGGAAAGTTCCAACTATCCCATTTGGGCATTTTTCGAACATGGTTATATTTAGACTCCGGGCATTTTGATATGTAAACGCTATGTTGAAAGTTAAAGTGAAAGTTCAATATTCCTTTGTCATTTCTCTATTATGACTCACTCCATCTTTCTGAGCATATACACACACGCCGCTCCACCTCTGTTTCTAGCTAAGGCCTAAATGCTTACATTCCAGTTCAGAGTGAGTGTGTTTGCGTGTGTGTTGGGGGGGCGGTCGTCACCAATTTTAATCCCTGATTAATGAGTTCAAAAGGAGCCAGCATATGGATACCCTGATCAGGGATATACACGCACGCACACACGCAAGCTGCCGTGCAGCACACACAGGCTGGATTAAAGGTGAGGAAGGTGGGGCTGCCACTGTGCCCGCACCATTGTTCACTACATTGTACTTCGGGGGGGATTTCAGAGTTAGTGTGTGTGCAGGAGGACTGTGGAGGTGACAGGGTGATTAGCAGCCTCCTCTCTCCAGCCGCCGAGCTCCGAGAGGGTGCACGGACGACACACACGAGTTGAACTCGCCGACATCTAAAGCGAGATGTGAAGATCTGAGGAGGGCTTCGCTTTAATGTTTGCAGACAAAGAGGACTGTTTAGCAAAAGCAAGGTGAGCGCAGAAGAAAGGGGAGATGGGCGATGGGGAGTAATCTTCAGTGTCCTCTATCTCTCGCTGAGCTGCTGCCACGAGGCTCTGACGCCGTCGGTTTTGTTGTTTCCACCCTTATAAGTCCGGCATCTTCCCATCGGACCGCCGTTTCCACAGGATTTAATGTTACCATGCGTAGGCATGCGTTAGACATTTGTGTGACACTGCACTGCAGCGTGTACCCGGTTGTCCTCCTCATGATTCCGCTTTAAAGGCGAGTTTTCCCAGCAGAGTTCAGCGGGTGCAGCGCCATCGCTTCTAAGCCGTCGGAACCACATCAAAAACCCGTCCTCACGTCTCTTTTCATCTCTCCTTCACCGCTCGCGTTTCTTCTTCTCCCTCTTCTCCTCTTCTCCTCTTCGCCTCCTAATGCTCGCTTCAACCCCTTCATTTCCATTCTCTCGTTCTCTTTTTTTCTTTGTCCAGGGTTCACCTTCTTGTGCTTCCCAGATGCCTCGGTAGCGTAGCCTCGGGGCGTGAACCTGCGCGCGCTCCGCACAGGGCAGCATGAGACGAAAGAGGGGGAAAGAGTGGTTTTGAAGAACAAAGCTTGTCATTAGCCCCTTCGTAACCTGCAGCTCGGCAGCTGGGCAGCAATCAGACACTGAGCCAGGCTGAAATCACCCAGTCAAACACAGTAACGAACATAATACTGAATAAACTACTTTTGCATATGAATCGACATCTATGACAAATGTACATTAAACGTTCCTGTGGATTAAAACAGCAGCGCTGCAATGTCAAGCGACTACATATTCCTGGAAAAAACAGGTCAGCGTGTCAAGCAGCGCAGCAGCCGCCGACTGCAGCCTGCGTGTGTCGGAGCGGGGCCGACCTCCCGCTCCGGCCCCCGAACGGCCCCTTTATTAGCCGGGCCACCGGCGACAGTCATTAACTCTCATCCAACAGGTGAAGGCGCAGCTGCACGAACCTGCGCGCATCTGTCGCGTCGCACGTACGTGACACAGCTGTCCGTGAGAAACGCACCGGCGGAGAGAAAGAGTGACACGCAGGAAGCGGCCGCCGGTGCGGCCGGAAGGCCGGCGTCTCCCCGCGACCCCTGTGGTTTCCGGGGGGGGCCGCGCTGCTCGGCCTGATAAGCGAGGCCCCATTCCACCACTTCCTCCTTCGCAATGACTGATGGCTCGCTATCAGGTGCCGTGGGCTGAGCACGACCGAGCCTGCAGGTCACGGGTCACGACCGACACGAGAGATAAGCACCCGCGGGAGCCGCGCGTGCATCACATGCTGCGTGAGGCTCCAGACCAGCAAACAGATGTTTCGCTTTGGTGTCACAACCGGTATCTGCTTCTAAACTCGGGTCGGAAACGCGATACGAGCCTAGGGCAATTCCAATAGATTTAACAAGGACTGATAATGAAGATGGGGCAAAGAACAGTACACAGAACCAGACACTCCTCCAACGAGAACTGCAGTGATTAGCAGCTCTGTTCTCACAAAGGGATTGAGAATAAGTTCATTAAGGAACAACAGGCGCCTTTACCTTCATCAGTCCCACCCACTCAACGCAGCTTTACAGCATAAGTGACACCTTCCAGGCCATGATCAGAGAGCACCCGCCCGTTTAAACACAGGAGGACTGAAGGTTAAAGATTAAAAGGTCATTTCCTGAGGAGGACAAAGAGGAGGCTCACTTCCACCCCCTGAACACAAAGAAGCAAGCTGGTGAACAAAACAGCCCGAGTCCAGTCTGGAGCATCTCCGACTCAGTTGCAATTAGGAAAATAAAAGTAAGACAAATTTAGCCCCTGCAACATTAAACCGTGTCAACTTTAACTCCCACACTTCTTCATCGGCTTCAACTGTGAATAATGGAAAAACAAAAACTATAAAGTGGCCTGAAGGCAGACTGACAATTAGCAGTGCCATGTGCCATCGCCAGGAGGGCGCAGCAAAGGTGAAGATGAGTCAGCTGCCCACTCGGCGTCTTGTATAACCAGAATCTGCTCCGACGCCGGCGCTCGGCGTCGGTGCGGCTCTTGTTTGTGCGCGCTCACCCGGACCTGGAGCTCCAGAGGCCTCTCCTCTCTATCGGCTGCGACACTCACTGAAGTATGCCCCTTCTGACCGCACGCACTCGCGCTGCTCCCCCGGGGTGCGCGTTAGCAAAGATAATGAGCTACTTATCAGGTGGTTAGCGGTGGGATTAATTGCCTGGTCAGTGTTATTTAAACACGACACCCTGAAGACGCCCCGAGGGCCGACGGCACGACCGACTCATCTGTAATGCAGAACAAGCTGTTGTGTAGCTCATTACCGTGAGTGGGAGCCCAGGGGATGAAACACACACACACACACACACACACACACACACACAGATCCAGGAATTCACAGAAATGTTATGTCTTGGTTAAGGAGATTTACTGTAAATGGGATTTTGCTGCGATGATCAAAAACTTACGCAGATGAGAGAAGCTGGAATTACTGTAAAATGTAACAGAGTGCTGAATTGAACCCCAAGCCTCTTGCATTATTAATAACACCACACACACACACACACACACACACACACACACACACAGATTGACTCACAACCCTCTGTCCTGCCACTTTATCCAATCTGTTACACAGCTGTCACTGTAAGTAGCTGGCAGCTTTTTTTTTTTCTTTTTTCTCCTCTAAACACGAATCGGACCACGTTCATCTGATACGTTTCATAGCCCTCGAGTGTCCGCCGTGCTCCGCTCTCCTCTCCACCCCGTCTGTAAAGGAGTCTCTGCAGGAATGTGATGATAAACTCAGGCAGTGCAGACGTCAGGCTTTTGGGGCCGAGCATGCATACCACCGATTCCACTCATTTCACACTGCACACGTGCCCAGAGAGAGCGAGCGAGGACTGAGGGAATCCCCGCGGGGCCTTCGCGTCTGGTGCGCGTTTAATGCTTACGGCGACAGCTGCAGACACAAGTGTGTGATGTTGGGAAAACCTGCTGCCGAACATCAAGCCGCCCAAAAGCCCCATCAGATCAGCATTTTACTGAGGCGGGGTTCATTTCTCCCTCGTAGTTCACCAGAACCAGCGTTGGCATTCTGTCAATTGTGCTTCTAAGAAGTTTGATTCAGTTCAAATGAAGAAAAGAAAAAAAAACACTCTAAATAGAGACAAACTCGCCTGCTTTGAGGTTTGTTGTGTTAGCATCTTTAACCAAGATGCCACTTCACAGAGATTACAGGTTAAAAACATCTGCTGCCATTACGATCCAACCTCTCTACCAGTCCTGTGACCAAAGAGGTCAGAATAGGACATCCTAATGCAAAGACAATGACGGTGCGCCGTCACCCAGCTGCGATCAGAAGATCAGAAACTGTCTGCAAAAACAAAAAGGACTCGAAGCTCTATTGTTTTGTCGGAGGATGTTCACCATTACTTGATCTGTTGCATCCATATGTTTATTTATAGCTGGTCGCCCCCCCACAAAGAGCAGGGATTATAATCCCTCCATCTGACATTAGTAAAGGCTTAAATTCCTTCTGATTTCCATTACACATTAACATATTTCTGGCAGGAGGAGGCAGAGATTAATTAAAATACACGAGAAAAATATGTGAAAGTGAAAGAAAAGCAAAAATATTAAACTGTAAGTCAGTGAGACAAGAAGTGAAAATAGCAGCAGTGACACAGACATCATGTAACCTGGGGAAAGAGGAAACACACACACACACACACACACACACACACACACACACACACACACACACACACACACACACACACACACACACACACACACACACACACACACACAACCACACACACACACACACACACACACACACACACACACACACACACACACACACACACACATAAATCCTCTGGGGTCGGTTAGACACTAGCACTCGCTGTGAAAATCATCCCAGTGGGGGATTTTAAAGAGCCTTGATCCTCTGAGATTGTGTATGTGTCCGTATGTAAACATGTGTATCTGGACGCGCTGCTCTGTTTTTGTTTACAGGGACGTGATGCATGACGCCGTGATGGAGATGTTGACATCTGCACGGCTGCGTTGTGCCCGTGTGGCGTCTGAACCAATTGAAGGCTGTTTGACTGTGCACAGCAGAGAACAGGGATTATGACAGTCTGCTACGTGTAAGGACGACAATAATAACCACATGGTATTTACACTGCGCAGCATTTTCTCAAGGTTGCTCTCCTGGTGTGGGCACTTTTGCATGCTGAGGCTTCAATCAGGGACAAACAGTAACATCTAACGCAAGGACTTTATTATTTGAACATCATTTACTTAATAAAGAATCAGAAAGTTTTATCAAAGATGATGAATATACACATATACTGGCTGGTCCCTGTGGTTCTGATAAGGGGGTTGTGTGACAGTGAGCCAAGTAAACAATGTTGTAAGTCCACAGCAACAAATGTTGTATATTTACCATTCAATGTGAATGAGGCCTGTCCTTGTAGCTCTGTGACCCCCCACTGAGCTCGACAGATTCAAAGAGGAGCCGAAGAACGCAGAGAGGCTCACTGCAGCCCGGGTTCGCCCCACATACACACATACTGTAAGAAACACGGTCGGACTCTGCTGATCCTGCAGCCCGGGCTTGGCTGGTACTGCGCAGCACAGACGCACAAAGAGGCCCTTGTGCTGATGCAACAAAAGGCAACAGAGAACATCAAACACATCTGCAGAGGGAGCACCTCCACTGGAGGCCAGAGGCACGCCGAGCGCCGTGCGCGCCCGCGCACGCGTGCACGTCTGCTCATGCTGCAGATCAACGCGTCCTGCCCACAGCGCTGGGCCCACTGTCCCTGTGTGGGCCTCGCAGGGGAGGGCTGGCTGCGTTCCGCCGGGTAATCGGCTGGTCAGGGCCTTGATTAGCGTAAACTCTGTCCCGCTCCAGCTGCCCGCCGAAGGCCCTTTAGACGTCAGAGGACATACTTTGGACCCAGAAAGGTCCGATTACAAGGCTGCCCGGGAGGAGCAGCGTGCTCTGCCACAGTGTAGTGTTTGCAGAGGGCAAGAATGACGCCCAGAGAATGAGGAATAATCCTCCCTCACGCACACAAACACAGAGTCAGTTTGTTTTCAAGGTTCTCGCAGCACTGCCAGCTCGCGCCTCCTCCAGATCCTCCTCCCTTCTTCTGCCTCCCCCTCCTCCTATGCTTGGAAATCTGCACGCCACACAAAAAGAAGACCTTACGCAAGAGTCTCCTCGGTCTATTTATACAGAAACGGCTCACATCAGCAGGCTGAGCGGCATGGCCGTCATGTAGGACCGCAGCACTAAACTGAGCAGGTGAGAGTCATGTTTTGAGGTGGTGGTGGAGGATATTGATAGTCACTGTGCCGGGAGGATGAGCTGTCCCGTGAGCCGGCGGCATGACAGGAGGATGAGGCAGCGCAAAGTGGGCGGCGGCCGCCACAAACGGATCGGAGGAGGGAAGTGGGAGTTGCACGGGGGTGTGATGCAGCAGAGGCAGATGAAGCGCCGCAGCTCTGTGGATGTCGGCGTTAAGCGAATAAAGCATACGCCATGTTCTTCTCTAAAGAGAAAGCTTCATTTTGGGCCTTCACATTCAGTGATATAAGTCGTATCATGTACCTTCTGTTTACATAAGCCTTCGATCAGAAGTCCTGATGTCCTCGGGGTCTCAAATCAGAAAAGGGAAGACACAGGTAACTTGTATTATGATGGCGATTGTGCTTAAATCTTGATTGCAGCCATCTAAACCTAATTAAGCCCCAGATTGTCCTTTGACATACAAAATACCCAAATATAATCCAACGTTCCTTCATGCGCTGTTCAAAAAGCCCCTGAAACATTCCTGTAGGAAAAACTCCCTAAGTGCAGGCTCTGTTTCTTTTATTACACACATTTGTTTCCCCTTGAAGCAGAATCACAGGAAGCACGAAGGAGCGGCACCAACAGCCAAGTGGGCAAAAATAGACAAAGTATTTCAGGGGCTGATGAATCACTGGAATTTCACACGCAGCCGTTACATCTTCCCGTTTGTTGTCTAAAGGTCCAGTTTACAAATTCCACTCCATTCATAAATCTGTCAGCCGCGTAATTAGATCAGTCAATATTTTTACAGCTTTCGATCAGATGTCGTTAAGATTAAAAGTTACCAAAATAAAACTATTTTATATAAGACTAAAATTCTAATTTGCCCATTTTTATTTAGTCGTACGCATATTTGAGATTTCTCTTTTAGCCCACTTTTTGAAAAAAAGAAAAAAAAGGGAAACTGCACAAAGCTGCAGTTCAGCCTGAACGTGGTCAGGTCATGTGCTCGCTGCTCATTTTTCTCTGCTTATGACAGGTTGGGGACAATTGTTGACCTGGATTTGCAGAAGTATTCGCTGGGAGACGGATCATTTTGCCCCACATTCAGTTTCTAGGCCTTTCGGGGAAAAAAGAAAAACGTGCCAACCAGTACTAAGAGTTTCAGGCTGAACAAAGCATGCACAGGTAACTAACAAGTTTTCATTAAATGTATTGTATTCCTGAATATTTAGGACAGTGATTCAAGCAGAGTGGGTGCTACAAGCCAACATGAGCTGCCTATACAATAAGAATTATGGTAATATGAACATAGGACAACCACCCTGTTCTTTAGAGCGGGGTTCTAAAGCCATACAATGCTCTGCACATCTAATACCTCTAATACCCTTGTGCACTTGATCACTGAGCATTGCTGTCTCCTGAGTCAGTGTCATTAGGGAACAAGTCAATGGAGCCAAATGGGCTTTGATGTCTGCAATAATCACACACACAAACACCATAACACGAACGTATCCAAGGAACCCATTGCTCCAGCAAGTGTCGAGTGCCGCATGATAGATGGAGATCTATAATAAATATCTACGGTATGACAGTCATCACAAGATGAACACAAGTCATTCCACGAACAGCTGATGCAGACAATCAGCAGGGGACTTTTTTTTCTGCCGCATCAGCAGCATTTCAGTTGCATTCGAGTCTGTGTGTCCGTATTTTTACAGCTCAAGCAGCTAATCCCAGATCTGCAGAGTAATACTGAGTAATACTTGTAGCAGATGGGGATTACATTAGGTCTAAAGAAGAACCAACTCCGTGAACTTCACTCGCGCTCGGTTCTTTCGTTGCTCCAGATAATGTGAGACTGTGCACATGAAGGAAGTCGCTACACGCAACCCAGCAGCAGCGGCGGCGGCAGCGAGGCCGTGTGCAGACGCCATGTGACAGTTCAGATTTCCTTTGTGGGCCTCCGTGCTGGAGCACGCACAGACAGAGAGAGACAAGCAGCATGATGTGTTCCCATAAAGTTACACAACCCCGGATCATACAGTCGAACGGTGCACCGATGCTTCAGTGCACAGAAAGCCAGGTTTGTTGAATGTAATGGAAGCTGCTCACACCGTTATGGAAGCAGTAATCCGCTCTTATGTGACACCGGAGTGCTTGGTTCACTGCTTGTCAAGGGGTTTGAGAGGATGCACACATGCATTCACAATTATATGTTCTCGCCCCGACTTAACATGAGAAACACCACAAACCACACGCACGCACGCAGAAAATACAAGTGTCACAAGCGTCTGAGCGTAACTCGCCATCCGTCAGTCTGGTGTGTTAAACACTTCACATCAGTCACACGTGCACATCTCTCCACCATGACGGCAGCACATGAATAAAACAGCCTTCCACGGTTTGGAGTGAGACAACTGAGGGTCTTTAGCTCTGCAGCCTTGGTTCTGACCGCTAATGTTGGTTAATGTTAACAGCAGCTGATGCAGCTCACTTCTACTTATGCTGGTGTCACCAACACAACTATAGACACCAGTTCGCTTTTCGCTCTAGGAGAACTAACTGGGAAATGCTAATGCTAATGCTAATCAGACTAGCCAACATGCTAACAAGGCCACAATACTTGCACCATTGACTCTGTGTGTGTTGTATGCTTTACCTGCTCCTGGTGAGGTTGTCCAGGTACCACAGGTGTGGTAATTGGTCAGAACCAACTGTTTCCAGCTAACAGGGGCAGGCCAGAACCTATTAAAAGGAGAACCCCCGTCCAGGAGGCTGCCCAGGTACCACAGGTGTGGTAATTGGCCAGAACCAACTGTTTACAGCTCACAGGGGGAGGCCAGAACCTATTACATGCCACATGTTGGATTCTATTCTGGATGACCCATGGTGCCTTAAACACAGCACAGTGGCTTTATCTCTGGGCTCAATGAGCTGCAGCTGATCTCACTTGTGAAAATGCATTGTGGCTAAAATGCTGTTAGTAGCCCATGGAGCTAACCATTACATATACCTACAGTAATGCATGTGTTGCACATGACATCACCAACCAGGCAGCTTTTTCTATGATTCGTAACCCAGAAGGAATTTCCCTTCAGAAGCTGATTTTTGCGTGATAAAACCTGGTGTGTCACAGTTCAAGTATACGAGTGCTGTCAGTCTTTGTCCAAGGGCCTATCTCGCTCCTCGGGTGATTTGCAGTCCTCCAGATAAGTCTCAGACAATAATGTACAATGCACAAGTAGAAACGCAGAAACATGACATCAGTGCGTTGTGGCACCATCAGACGGCAGATAGGGAGCCGCCGTACAGACAGGTCTCGCCTCGGAGATACAGCGAGTACAGTACGGCAGTCAGACGCGGTGTCACGCGCCCCGGTGCTCCTTACATAAACCCCCGCACTTCGTCATCGCCCCAGATGAATCAGCCGTTATCTCGCGCGCGGCCCAATCTTCCCAGACAAGAGCCTTTTCTGCGCGAGTCTTAGGGATGCCTTGTTACCGAGGAGAGGCCGGGCACTCGCAGGCTGTGCAGACGCTCTGTCTGTGAGCAGAGCAGATTAGGAATGAGGCTCACGCCTTTGGGACGCTGTCGGCTGCAGTGGGAGGCCTCACCTCTGCTGGAAGGAGCCACGTACGTGTCTTTATGTGGTTTCCCAGATGCATCGGTACCAGAATTGGACTGACTCCCCTCCTGTTATCGTTAAAATATCATCCTCCAGAGCTGCTGCGTTGATGGGGAGAAGATAAAGCTCCCCCTGTCCCTGATTGTCAAACTGGCCTCCGCTCACCAGGGGGCCTGTGGGGAGGCTTAACGACCCCTGCGTTTTGCCGCACATCTATCACCAACTGTACAGAAACCACCAGAAACCGGATCCGCTTCGAGGCAGCTGTCGCGTGCAGCTGGTAACCCGAGACCCGGGCTCTCGGAGAGGCTTTTAATTCCACACATGTGGCGCTACCTGTCCAGCGTGGATTTGAGGAGTTTACGCGGGCGGGCAGCTGCCGGGGGGCTCGGGAGACCCGGCGAGCGCAGGGAGAGGAGAGACTGCCGACGATTTCAAACTATCCCGTTTCATTTACTGTAGTTGTGCGGCCGTTTGCTAAGCCTCCTGGTGATTAGCCGCATGTGTCTGGACATGTCAGGGAGAGGGAGAATGAGTCAAGTGGAAATCTGTCACCCTAAGTGTCTAGTGTTTATGAAACCCTACCACCGACTGCTGCCGCACGGTGGGGTCCTCTGGAGACGTGAGGGGGTTGTGTAACAAACAAATATAACAGTACTCTTCAGTCTGACCTGATTATCTCCACGCTGGTTTGGACCAACTTTCTAAGCACCGTGCATCCTTAGACGGAGGAAAATAATGGATATGGAGGATTTGGCTGAGTGAGATCTGCTCTTTCACCTCCCTGAGGTGGCAGACGCGCTGCTGGGATGTTCTTGCACGTATGATTCAGAAATGTATTCCCGGAACGGGCTTCTGTTCCTCTCGGGCAGTCGGAAGGCTGCGTTCTACCTCCTTGAAGCGGTAAACTTTGTGCATTCCTCATCCATCTTTAATCGACGGACACTCCGCCGCTGCTGGAGTGGAGCCAGGGAGCAGTACTTGGAAAGCAGGAGACGTTCGGTTCTACTGGGAAAGAAACCATATCCTCATTTGGATACTTCTGGGCAATGAGTTGTGAGTGTGTGTGTGTGTCTGTTTACGGGAATGAGAGCAACGCCGCTGCACTGGAGGGTTTTTCATCTCATTAACATTGCATTACTGCTGCCACCTCTGCCTCGGTTTAATCATCCTATGTGGGAGTCTGTGGCTTTGAGCCTGTCTTGGTTGCAGGAGGTAGAATTTATAGAATTAGTGTGCAGTTCTGACTTCCGAGCCTTTTTACTCACTCCGCAGCTGGCTGTGTGCACTCAGCTGGACTCGGCTTCCTCCAGCCCCCTTCCCCTCGCTTCCACTTTACGGCCTGGTCTGGCAGGCGCTTCAAACGGGAGAGGCCGCGCGTTTGCCGGAGAGGAGGTGAACGCAGGTGACTAAGAAAGAGGAAAGAAGTGGGGCTGTTTTCACGCTCTGAGCGCTGCTCAGGGATGATGCTCATTAGGTCCAGCGCTCCCTGACCCCCTTGAGCAAATTATCCCTGACAAACATGAGCTGCTCCATAGATCATTTTACTTTCAGAGTGCCTTTAAACAGAAATACGTCTCAGTTTGACGGAATGATTTTAAGTCCTTGTCCAGATTTCTCCACCACATGTACACGGTTGTTATGGGGGAAGTTTGGTTTGGCTTAAGGCAGGAAAAGGAAAAGCCCTTTGGGGTCAGATCAATATCATGTTTGGTGGTGATGTTAAGTGCTAAGTGAATTTGGTGTGTTAACCCAGCCCACGCTCTTTCACTGACCTTAACCCAGTGCTGGAGGGCCTGGAACAACCATTTGACTGAATCACAAAACTGAATGCTGAGCTGCACGACTGGATGGTTCTGATACACAGAAGTCATGGACGTACATTTATCTTGAGCTCTGCGCTGTGAATGCTTCTGACTGCGTCGCCCCGTAACCCTCAGAACCGGCCGGTGGAGGAGAACAGGATGTGAAGTGAGTTCTGCTCTGCTGAGAAAAGGGGAAGTCTGGCTCGCGTTAAATGAAGCCTGACTCCATCACGCTCACCGCCGACAAGTTCATCAAAGTGACTCAGTGCATTAGCCAGAGCAATAAAGATCCCACTTCAGGGAGACGCCTGGTTTGGGTGTGTTTATATTCAACCATTAAGCATTTTAGGTTAACGCTGAGGCAGATCATCAAAAAGATGCGAGTCAAAGGAAGCCCTTCGTGTGATGGCGTTCCAGCGGCACTGCCTCCAGATTATTCCGCTTTGTGCCCTGCGTGGGTGCTTGGTTTAAGCTTCTCGGCCCTACTAATTTGAATTATCCTCCACTAAATGTTTCATTTGATAAAGGATTACTCAATGTCTTTGTTGTCCCGTCATTCAGTAAAGGTCTTTCAATTCACAAAATACATCAAGCAATCCAGATACAAAAGTGAGTCAATGACAGAGCGGGGTCCACACAAAAGCACCATTTGCCACCGGTGGTGGACTCACATGACACCAGATCACTGAGTTATCTTAACTCACTCATCTCTCTAACAAAGGCCAAAATTCCCTGACACATGATCAAAGGATTCGTCCGTCTTAAGATCCCTTTTTTCCCCTCTCTGTGTCTTTCAGACTTCAAAGTCCTCAAACATCTTACGCTCGTCTGCTTAACAAAAAAAAGGGAAAAGAGCACGTGTTGTGTATCTGCCCCCAGCGGCACGCCGGCCGGTGAAAGCTGGCAGCGAACAGGCTCTCAGCTAATAATGCTTCAGCTGGTTTGTTTGACGGAGCGCTCGCAGCCTGCAGCTTGTTTTCTGTCTTCCTGTAGGTCTATCTGTCTGTCTGTTTCTCTCTCTCTCTCTCGCTCGCCCGCTCGCTCTCTTTCTCCTGCCAGCTCGGTGTATTTTGTGAAGGTGACAGCGCAGTGAGTCAGCTTGGACTTTCCAGGCTCTCCTCTGATCTCTCCGTAACTCACCTCACGCTGCCTTTCCTGCAAACACACACACACGCACTTACACACACACACACACACACACACACACACACACACTAGGCAGTCTTCAGCTTGCAGCGCTTTCACCCCTGCCTGCGAAAGATCAAATACCACGCTGATATTTAGCATCAAGACTTCTCTTCTCTCTCCGATGCTCAACTGCTCCTCCCAGGCCGGGTTTGCTTACAAACCTGAAGGGCAAAGATGAGTGGAATCCCCCCCCCCTCCAGCTCGAGGATCAGGGCTCCTCGTGGGCCGCCTCATGTCACAGAGGAGCGTGAAACTGATCTTTCACCTTTTCTCTCCTCAGTCTCAGTTTGTGTCATGAGGCTCGGGGTCTGGTGTGGACGCGTTCAGCGTGCCGACGCTTGGGTGCGACAGCATGCCAATGCACAGGCCGCTCTCACACCCAGGCCCGAACCCTATATTAGGTCCACTGAGTCAACAAAGCCCCATATACCTGAGTAGCAATAAGCATCTCAGGTATAGGTGTCAAAGAGAAGGTGGCGAGTCTGTGGTGCTGCACATTCTACCGCTGACGTGTCCGTGCGTGCTGTGGTGCACGCGTCCGTGCTTTATAGATTCCTAGAGGAAAAGCGCCCTGCATCTCAACCTGTTGACCTACATAGTGAGTCCACACTGACCTTATTTCCAGCATCAACGGGGCTTCACGAGCGGAACCCGCCTCACCCCTTATTTGCTCAGCGCGTGTAAAATGCAGCGCGTTGCCCACTGTTTGCTCCAGACCTCCATAAACCCGCGGACGCGAGAGGCACCTGTCTCCGTCGCAGCGATTATAGGGAGCTTTATGGCAGCACTCGGCCGCCGCCTCGAGCCCCTGACATCTTTGAGGGCGCTCAGCTTCGCCGCTGCGTTTGCGATGCATTCAGGTTCTACCGCGAGGTGGCAAATATTTGCTGAAACGCTAAAATCCAAAGGCAGCTGTTGACACAATATGACGACTGGGTTCTGTTGCAGATTTGTTCAACGATCAGAGGGTTTTTGTCAGGAGTGGGTGATATTTTGTGTGTGTTTACGCTAATCCCGATCAGCTGTTATGGTCTCTGGGCTACTGCTAAAACGGCAAGAAGCTTTTTCAGGGCTAAAGGCCGTATGTTGTCATCGCAGATTCCTATTTACTCGGTGGTTTGGATGCTCTTTCGTGCTTCAGCAGCAGCTGAGTCCATAAAACTACAAACAAGCACATTAATAAACGCTGTATCCTGTTTACTTTGTAATTACCTTCTGTATCGTTTCCGATCACGTCTGCCAAATACACAGAAGCCCCCGCAAGACTTCCTGAAAGTCGAGGGTGAACTCGACCTCTGCCTACTCATGTTTTCTGGGGATTACCTGCAGGGGCTGTTAGCAAAGCAAACACGGACCACGAATCCAGACCCAAGAACCAAAACCCAGAGTCAAACTGTTACCTGACTCACAACTGCTATACCCAGATCTGTGTGTGTGTGTGTGTGTGTGTGTGTGTGTGTGTGTGTGTGTGTGTGTGTGTGTGTGTGTGTGTGTGTGTGTGTGTGTGTGTGTGTGTGTGTGTGACCCGTCAGCTGCTTGCATGGGGTGCTTGGACGCCCGAGGAGAAGCTGCTGTTATTATAACTCGCACACTTTTTCTTGATGCACCATCTAAATGAGCCATTCGCCAGCGTTGTAATCATTGTCTCGAGTTCAAACGCCATCACGTGAACCGTTTTCAGCATCCAGAAGGAAGCATTGTTCTCCGTTCGGTTTCTCCTGCCAAAGTTATGTTTGGAGACAGACGACTTTTTGGTTACGGCTAATGACAATGTGTGCAATGAGCAAAGACAAAGCCTCGGTAATTGAATCAACCGTCGTTCTACTTTCTGGGGCATCCTTCAGCCTAATCAAGCATCGCTCGTCGGTTGTCACGGGAGACAATGACAACGTGAATGGAGCTGTCACTCTGGATCAAACTGACACGTTGCCTCGGCAACAAGGGTCAGTGGGTTTTCAGTCCAAGTGGAGGATGTGCGATGGGAGGAGGGGGCGCGAGGGGTGTGAGGAGAGTTTAGATCCAAGAATCAGATGGGAGTCAGTCTTGCATTAGCATTTGGTGTCGCTTTAACAAAGCGTGGAGACAGACTTTGCACAATTCCCTCTGAAAGTCAGCGTTGCGCCAAGAAGGCCTCATAATGCTGTTTGCAATGTGCAATTTATTACCTCGCATGTTAGACCTCGACCAATTTACCCCCGTAGCCATATTTCTTTCCGTTGCAAACATATGAGTCAACGCTCTTTAAGGCTTTTAACCCTCAGGTCTGTGTGTTTTTCACGAGGGGCTCAGGTGAAGACCGGATTACGCCAGAGCAGCAGATTTGCATGCGTCTCTATGGCCCCTGCGCTGTGCAAATATCATGTTGTTGTGCAGCTCTGGATGACTCCTCTGTGTCAACAGTGTCTGGCGTGTGGATGCCGGCGTGTTTTAATAAATCAGCCTGCATGAAAACAGGGCTATAAACTGCTCTTTAGGTGGTGAAAGTCTGTCCGCCCGCCTCCTTATCGTGCCACCCTCCGTCCCCCCTTTTGTGTTTGCAGAGACATTCGGGTGAAGTGTGCCGCTCTTTACGTCTTGGCAGAAGTCCACGTGTATTTTAAAAAGCTCTTTATTTTTCCTGCTGCGCATACACAGAAAAGTGGGCCCTCTGCTCTCCATCACAGCCCTGTATTGTACTTTTGAAAGGGCCGGGCTCAGATATCCTATAGGCAGGAGGAACAGCTGTCACTAAGCCACCGTGGCCCCCGTTCAGCACCCAGGGGCGACTCAAACCTCTCCACGTCTGCGGCCGCCGCTGTCTGGGCCTTAGACTGGCTGTCGCTGGCCACTTTCACCGTCTGTGTTCCCTTCCTGTTTACGTCTCCGTCTCCCATTCACTCTCTGCTCTGTCTTTACACTTTACAGTAGCTTTTATATTTGAGAAAACATTGCTTCCCTTGATTTATTCACCGGAAAATGAAAAAGAGACAAAGAGAAAGGAATAATATGACACAGAGGGGTTGGACCCCGACCTCTATT
Organism: Betta splendens; assembly: GCF_900634795.4. Lineage (NCBI taxonomy): Eukaryota > Metazoa > Chordata > Actinopteri > Anabantiformes > Osphronemidae > Betta > Betta splendens. The sequence goes on along the minus strand of NC_040889.2, from coordinate 24,189,004 downwards.
CATGTGTCCACGAACTGCTGGGCCACACTTCCTTTACAATACACACACACACACACACACACACACACACACTCCTCCCCACCCCTCAGCCACCCTCTAATCTTCACTGTTCCACCCTGAGGGCCTGAAGCTGGGCAGCTGCTACTGATGGAGCCAGAGAGCCAGCTGTCCTCACTCACACACACACACACACACACACAGACACGTCTCGCCCTCTCTGGCTTCACTGCCCCATGCTGCCAGTCAAGCCACACAAAACCATCCACACATGCAGCTGTATTATAAATATGCTTAATAGTAAGATTGGACAGCAAACAGCAAAAAGGATAGGACGCAGGGGCTGGTTGTGGATCTGATCTGGTGTCTATTCATATGCATTTTCATTTATCACTGATCATGTTGGTTCATCTGCATCAAAAACATTTTGTTGCTCGTTAACTGGGTTTTAACAGGAGAAAAAGTAAAGGACGACAACAACCAGCAACCAAAATTATTATCAGCTCCTATTTCATCAACATTTACAATTGTGCTGTAGGACCAAAGATCCACACACTTACACACACACACACACACACACACACACACCCCTCCACTCATGGACTGGGACAATGGAGCCTCGACGTGTGTGTGGCTCATGATGGTGGAGTGTGCCGTGAAGATGTGGGGGGGGGCTCACACTCAAAGTGCTTTTTATGTTCGCTTTGTGTCTCAGCAACAGTTGGCAGCACGCGTGCGGATGACACGCCTCTCAGCTTTATTGTCCATGAAGTCAGAGGCTTTGCAGCGGCCGGGCGCAAACACACCGACGTATTAACAGATGTGTGCATTAAAAACAACAGGCCTACTGCAAACGCACTCGTTTCAGGAGCGCAACCTGTCAAACACAGAAGCGCTGGCACACGCACGCTTGCTTGCTCTGTTTCTGGGATTTCATCATCTTACAACATCTGCAGACCCGCTTCTTCTCCTCAGCACCTTTAAAGAAATCACAGCGGGATTTGTCCTGCATCACAGCAACCTGGTCTGCGTTTGGGTTTTCCTGCTCATTAATAACTGTCGAATCCGAAAAGTGGAAAATAAAACCCTGCGTATTAGAATATAAAGAGAAAAGTTCTTAACAAAGCTTCAAAGACAACACATCAGTGCATCCGCTGCAGGCTCTGATTGGCCCGTCTCTATCTCTAACTGCTTCAGCCTCTGGTTTCCGCTGCCATTGGTCGTCCCGCTCTCTACAAACCCGATTGGCTTAGCAGCTGATTGCACTCAATCCCAGCCCTCCGATTGGTGGAGCGCCCGCCTGCCGTCGGCTGATTTGCCCAGAATGTTGTCTAAACACTACAGCTGCTTTGGAGACAGTGCGAAAGCGAGCGTGTTATTGTAAGGGGCCTGATTCGCTCATTAGGGGGAACGCACGCGGACGGTTAGGTGCAGTTAGCGACTTAGGGGCCATATGGTCGGTGACACATGCACAGCCCGGCTCTGGTGCGTGCACCTGACGGCTGTCTCGCACCTGCTGCGGCGTCTACGGCTGAGTAAGAGCCAGATCAAAGGGAGCGAGCCCCCGGGGACTCTGCGTGTGCGTGCGTTTGTGTCTGAAGAGACATTCACTGCTTGTGAGTCGACGCCAACAAAGGGAACCGCGTTTGAACGGGAGACGGCGCGCGTCTGGCTTTGCAAGAATAAAGGCAATAAAAGCGGAAGAAACTGCCTGCTTAGTGCTGTTTCAAGTCAAGCAGTGAATATTGCCGCCTGTTAATGAGGCTGCAGATAACTTGCCCTAGGAATTTAAGTTCCCTTACGCACACGTACTGAGCCTCCCACCAACCTACACGCGGGCGAACGCGGACGCAATCGAGCGGCGCGCTCAAAGCCGGGCTTCTTTCGCGACGCCCACGAAGGCAACAAAGTCCGTCTTTGACACTTTCCAAGTCAGACGTCAGCGAGGGTTCGCCCTGCTCAGGGGCTGTGGATGGAGCCTGCCCACACAGGGCCCCTGTGTACACATACGCGCATGCAGCGACCACCCACACGCCGCCACGAGGCGCCTGCGAGAGGCCGTTCTCGAAAGGAGACAAGCGTCAGATGCACGACTTCCTGATTCCCCTTCCGTCCGCACGTACAGTCAACGTGGGCCGACACACCAGATCCACACAGCGCACGTATGTCCATGCAAACGGAGACCTACGGACCCTTGTTGGGTCCAAGCCGGAGCAGAGACGCGGAGGTTCCCTAGTCCCTTTACTAGGACAAAGGAGCCGCTCTGGAGCCCGACTCAGGAATAAAGCCTGAGCTTTAAATCGAGCTCAGACGGACTGAGGTGATTTCTCCCGCTGTGTTTTCCATGTTTCTGAGGCCTTAAGCAAGACGTAGTGGACAGACGTGGACGTATCCTACAGGAGATCAAGGGATGAGCAGCTGTCCTAAAGCTGATATGGACCGAGGGCGGCTCATTCCCCGCATCCCTGTTTTCCAGTGATTAGGCAAACGTGATTGCGCTGGGTCCTCGGCGAACACAAAGGGAAAACGTAATCAAAGATTAGTGATTAGATTAGCTCGGTGCAGGCCTGAGGGAGCGCTCGGCTGAAGAGGGTCGCGCAATTAAGACAGGGCGACGAACAAAGCCGACAAAGAGCCACTGTTTTGAGAAAATGAGCAGCTCGACGCGACGCGCACAGACTCTGTTTACGTCTCGCTGCAGCTGCATCCTGTGTGGCAGGTAGCACATGGCTGTGTGTGTCTGTCACTCACACACGCAAACACACAACAACAAAAAAAACACACACACAGCGCACTTACTCTGCAGGCGACGCTGCACACGAGAGCAGCTGCAGGTCACGTGTGTCAAACACTTACAATCACAAATCATCTGTGAAGATTAAAAGCTTTTCATTTTCATGTGTGCGTTTTGTTTTATTTTATGATGTGGCAGATAGCGAAGTGTTTGGCGTCTGCGTCCGTGTCCACAGAGATAAAGGATGACAACAACCTAGTGACGGTAAAGGAACCTGGAACAGGTGCCCAGCAGCACCAAACAACACCCAAACACACATGTGGTCTTCTGCTCGGGGGCAGCAGCTGCAGAAAAACACAGCCTCTTGAACCCGAGGTCACAAAATGGAAGTGATGCAAAGGTCTCTGTGAGCAACAAATAAAAAGATTCAGCCATGAAAAAAAATAAAGCCATCCTTCTCTCTGTCACACACACACACACACACACACACACACACACACACACACACACACACACACACACACTCCTCATATCCCGCCATTGTGAGATTAAGCTGTTGATTTTTAATTGGTTTAGCGGCATGTGTTTATTTGATCCTGGTATTATTGCCGCGTGTGTTTTCTTCATCCCAATGAGCTGATTAAAAAATCTCCTCCTGTCAACACGCTGCCAGATAGATGCGACTGTTTGATTAATTCACGCACACAAACACGCACATGTCATAATCCCCGCCCTCCCATTGGCTGCCGCGGGAGCGCTGTTTCCAAAGCAACTCCGGAATGCCGCGCGCGTGGCCCCGCCCCTTTCAGGAAGGAAGCGCATGTAAACAAAGACGCCATGTGCGGCGGCGTGCGCTCCATCCGACTCCGGTAAACACAGCGTGACTCCATGTGCAGAGCCCGGGGGCTGACCTATAGGATTACATGTTATTCTCCAGCTTTTCGGAACGTTGCATATTTATAGGCGCGGACGTGTTGTTTTAATGTGTTTTTATAGAGAGGAATCCTCAAGTGCGAGCTAAAAACTGAACGTCTAAAAAACACAAGAGGCGGATTCTGGCTTTAGAAACCTCTAACCTGTACTGTCAACTGTCAACACCAGTCTTACGTCAGCGGGGCAAAACAGGAGCAGGTGCTTTGTGCAGTCAGCGAACTCCGCTGGGACGTCACATGTGGTTTTACTGGACGTCCAGCCCTCTGTGCTGCTCTGCGTGTTTACGTCCGATACGAACTTTCCTCTATCAAGCAACAACTACCGGTGTTCAAAGTTCAGGAGACGTTGCAGTGCTCAGAGGTTTTATCATGCACTCACCGAGTGGCCTGCAGAGTCCCCCGGTTCTCTTTATAAAAAAAAACAAAAGAGGGGGAATAACAAGGTTATTAAGGAACATAACAGCACATAAACATGCTCATAACAGTGATCAAAATACCCACACGTTAAAACACCTATCCCATTGAGCAAGAACTCCAAGCAGCCAATCAGATCTCTGTTACCAACAGCAACAACCCGTGTTTATGCCTGCCTCCAGCTAATCCCGCTCCCTGATTGGCTGCTGCCCAGGCCCTGCAGCACAGCCGTTCTCCCGCTTCCCCTGCCCCTGCATCCCCACAGATTAAGTAACAGAGGCAAAACAAAAAGAGCTTATTTTTGTTTTTCATTAACGACAGTGTGTCTACACACACATGACGTTTGAGACATAAAGGTATGTACACTTTTAATGCAGAGGAATGTGGAGGCACACAGACGGGGGAGGAGGCGGGATATGTTGTACCACTGTTGCCATGCACCCTCAGTGTGTTACTAGGTTAAGTATGGTATGTTGCTATGAAAAAAACCCAAGTGCAAGGAAGAGGGGCAATTGCATCAGTCTCTTGGAAGGTCCTTGAAAAACACCCCGCTCTCTTTCTCTGCCCTGCGCAAAATCCTAATTGCTCCCGAGAAGCATCCACTGCGAGGAATTTCAAATTGAAATGCAGCAGGTGCGCAGCCCGCCAACTTTGAAATGCCCTCGACTGTTCTGCTCCGGACTTGGTGTCATGCTTGCCAGGAAAACAGTTTCCATTAGCGTTGCCTGTATCAGCTGCGCTCAGCACTGCCCCTCTAAGGTGCCGCTGTTTGTGCGGGTTCCGAGGCTCCGTTAGATAAGAAACGCTGCGAGAGGTCGCCCGGGCCGCGTCTTTATTACGCAATCCCACAGCGCTACGAGGAATGGGTTTGGACTTCCCGAGAAACCTGGTCCCCACGTGTCGAGCAGAGCTGAAAACGCACTGTGGTCGTCCGCTTATCGGCAGCTCTCATTGTTTTTGACCCGTTGAGGCGCGTGCACGTGTGTCCGGCGTGTTGCTATTTATCATCTGACGTTTACGCAGGCTTTCGAGGAAACGCCACTTGTTTGTGCAGTCGTGAGCCGCTGCCTCGTCGCCCCCCCCCCGATGACCCTGCTCTCCGTTCGGGTGACGGCACGGTCGAGGCCTTCCGCCTCGTCTTTCCTCCCCTCCCTCCCCCGTCGCCGTACGTCCTGTCGGGGTTTCTAATGAGCCTCTCGCCCTGTTTTCCCCCCGTCCCCTCTCTCTCTCTCTCAGTGAAATGTCACGGTGCCTCGACACCTCCTCGCCGGCTGCACCAAAACACCGCGAACCCTCGTAAAGTGAGCACGCGGCGCTCGTTAGCCGCGGCCGCTGCTCGTTCCATCCTATTTCTCTCTGTACCCGATCGTTTCGCTCTCTCGCACAGAAACTCGATGTGACCGTCTGATTGAGACCAGGCGACGTCTCTCTCTGCTGCTCTGCTTTTCATTCCGGGTGGGATCGTGTCTGCGTGCTTTAGAGTTCCCCTCTGAAAACACATGCAGAATAAGACAGACTCACATCAGCGCAACGGCATTTGGAATCTGGGCAATGCTGCGTGTTACTTTCTTCAACATTCTACCTATTTCCCCTTGAAACCGTGCCGGCCTCTGGTTCTGGCGACTGTCTGCGTGCCGGCGCCGTGCAGGGACGCCGCCAGCGCTCGACCCGCCTGCGCCGCGCCTTCCGGCAGCGCTGCTCCGTTCGGGCCGTGGGAGCGGGATTCCTGACGCGGCGTTCGGGCGCGTGCGCTCCTGGACGGATAAGCTCAGCTATGTGAGCAATGCTGCAGCCTCGCCGGGGTCGCAGGCCGCGCCCCGTATTTGGCAAATCGCTCAGCGGTGCCGCACCTCGGCGTCGCCGGCGGCTACGGCGAGGAGACGGACAAGAACTGTGGGGGAGATGGAGAAAACGTCCTCTTGCATTTAAGAAATACCATTTCTCTGTGAATGATAACAATCCCAGGCGTCTTTTGAAGGAACTTTACACAATGTTTGGCTTGTACTGGTTTCTACTATATTCTCCCCCCCTCCTCCTCCTCCTCCTGCGTTCCAGTTGGAACAAAGCAGGCCAGACTCTGCAACAGTCTGAGCTGCAGTAAATCTGCCCTGCATCAGCCTTCACCTTTCATCTTATTCCATCTTTGGTAAAGAGGCGAAAAAGCCTCTTTGCCAAAGATGCGTTCGACCCGATGTCTCCTGGGCGTTTTCCGCTCTTCACGCCGAGTCCTCCTTGTTTTCGCACGTCTGTTGTCCCTTGACGCGAAACACCACGAGGCAGGATCGCATTAGCAGCCCGGCATTAGGATCATGCCGTCTAAGTTTAGCTGCGTGGTTTACATAAGGTTGTGGCCGCGGCTCCTATGATATGACATGGAAGGCAACCGCGGCGCTATCGGCTCCTGTTTGTGCCGTTAGTACAGACATTGCACTCAGGAATCCCACATTTCATCCAGTCAATCTGAAAAAATACACCCTGATGCAATCCCAGGGCAATTTGTGCCGACATATCAATTTGCAAACAAACACGCATGTGAGTGCGCGGTAGACAAACAGCGGGGGGGGGTGACGTGTCCCCGGGTTTAACTTTCTCTCTGCTCAGCTGATTATTTACAGTCAAACCAGGATCTTGTTTTTCCCAGAGAAGCAGGAGAAGCGTTTGACATGACCGGTGTCATGACCTCATGTGCGGTGACCTGCTGCGTATGTCACCGTATCCGCCCCCTGGGGGGAGGAAGGTGGGGGGAGGGGGTTCACGGCGGCTCTCTGAAGCGCGGCTCAGGTGTAAGAGTGTGTGTCACCTCCTCTCTCTCTCTCTCACACACACAGCTGTTTCAACGCCGGATGATTACAGGGTCTGCTCTTGAGAAGAAAAGCCGCGATCGTTAAGGGCAGAAGCGTGCGCTCATCCCCGAAACCCCCACCTCCACCACCACCACCACCACCACCACCACCACCCTCCACCGGTGCGGTGTGGTCATCGCAGGTGTGCGTGTCTCAGCGCTCTCAGCCACCTCAGCTGCGCCACGACCGCAACGCTCGGGTCACGCTGACAAAGTGAGCGCGACTCCTCGCAAACAACCGCTGTCTCTCTGGAGTCGCCGCCGCGGCGAGGGACTCCACGCACAGTCGTTGTGCCGGCTCGACGCGGCGGCTTCGGGCCGAGAGCTCACTGCAAGTTGAGCAACGGCGGCGGCAGAGAGGGATCGAGTCATTTCTCCAGTGAATAACATAGATTAGAGACACCCAACACCGGCCATCCATCCATCCGCCCCTCTCTCCCTCTGCACGGGCTGCCGGGTCCAGCCGGGCCGTGAGCTCATGGTACCGATCTGGAACCGTGGGCGGGGTGAGAGGGCAACGCTGCCCTGCCAGCTCATCGTGTAATCGCATCTCTCTGTGGTTACTGTAAGTGAGACGGGGAAGCGAATGGGAGGAAGGGACCACAGCTCCCCCACCAAAGTGATGGCTCTGGGAAGGGTGGAGCATCACTCCGCCAGACTCCCGCTGAAGCGCTCAGCTTTTATAGATCGGCCACAGGTCTGGGAATCTTTGGGTCTCCCATTATGGAAGCATTAACATTACAAGGGCTAGAAGGGTCCAACGCGCATATGAGCCTGATACGAGACTCGCGTATGCGTGTGCAGCACAACAATCGAAACATGGCTGCAGAACCTACGTAAGGCCAGAGTTCTCGTTTGAAATGCATGCAGAACCCAGCTGTGAGGAAACACTAGACAGGAACTGGAGCCGGACCGATGCGGAGCGTTGCATCACACCTGCAGGACGATGCAGAAGGTGGAGGGCAGAGACCCACACGGTGTGGGTCTGCATCAGCCCATTTAAAGACCTGACACCTCACGAGTCATTTGAACGGGCTTCTGTTAAAAAGAAGCGCGGCTGAAGGTGTTCGTCAGTCGGAGCACATGCGTCTGGTCCCGTTGCCTCCCTCCTCCCCGTCTATCGCAGCTCCGTCGCTGGCTCGGAGCTCGTGCAGACAGCGGCGCGGCCTCAACAGTCTGGACGGTTGCTCCAGGCTTTGGCAGCGGACCCAATACAGGGAAGATGTTTGTTAACTCCATACAAACAGCAGCAGAGACAAGGAGTACTTTTCAATATAGTCTGGGTTGGGTTTTTTTTGCTGTCGTCCCACTTAAAGGGAGACTGTCGATAAAAACAGGCGTGTTGTTTTTCAGTGTTGCACAGGTCTTGCATGAGGTGCTTCTGCAGAACCGTATCAATTAACGTAGACGGAGAACAAATGGGTTCCGCGGAGAAGCTGATATTTCACAAAGACCTTCAATCCAAAGTAGGTCAAGGAGCAGTTCCAGTCGCAGCTCCAGCGCATTAGGCAGCTAATGTTAGGGTTTATATTCTGGACTGATGCGCTTTAACCTGCAGCGTAGAACATTGTTTTCTCCAAAAAGCGGCTCGAGACTGGAAACGTTTGCTGCTATTGTTGCACACGATACCAGCGACCTGCGCCGCTGCAGATTCCTAAATGTTTTCCTCGTCTCAGTAGAAACGCGCTCTCTCTCTCTCTCTCTCTCTCTCTCTCTCTTCGGGTCATTGTTGTTGTTTGTCGAGTCGACCGTCCATTTCCCAGCATGCCTCGTGAGTTAGCTGGAAGCTTTGAAGGGAATTTTCATTGTTTTTCAAGCGGGCTTCAGATTTGGTCATAGCAGCCTTAATCTAGCTACAGCTCTGACGGTGTGTGGAGGAGAATGACTAGTGGGGCTGTAACGTATGGTGACTGTCTGCTCTGTGCAGATATTAAAGCCTGAGGAAAGTCCCCTTATGGCATCTGAAGTGTTTTTGCAAGTGTATCTGAGTAAACTTTCCTCTATTCTTAGTAAATGGAGCCACTACCTGTAAGCAGTCTAAGCAGAGGGAGACTCCTGCACTGTGTGCGCGTGCATGTACGTGCACGCACACAGGGCATGTGTGCACACACAGGTGTGTGTGTGTGCGTGTGTACCTGTGCACTGGTTCGTGCACACTCACAGCAGCCTGTGACCGGCGCTTTGGCCGGACTCCAAGGCGCTGCCAAGAAAGTCGAGGCGAGTTCCTGTGAAGTCCTCCGTCTCTTTGATGTGGGCCGGGTCTTTACTGTCAGTTTCAGCCCGGGTCGAACCGCAGCCGCGCGCGCACGCTTCCCTCCGGCTGCAGAGCTCGGCGCCGCTGACCCCCATCCGCCCCGCGCGCGTACAGGAACTTCACTTTCCCCGCGCGGCTGAAATGGTTCGAGCGACAATTTACCGAGAAACGAGTGCAACTCTGAGTATCGGGGCGTGGTTTTAGTAGCGCAACGCGGCCTCCAATCGACACTCGGACGCACAAACCTGCAATTAAGCTCGGTCCCAACTGACTCGAACGCCTCCACCCCCAGCGCACAGAAAACAAAAGACCCCCCTCCCTCCCCCCAGCTCTGGCTGCACGGATTGTGCAAACTGTCACATTGGGCAGCTGCTCCACGAGCAGTTAAAGGTCGGCGCCCGGAAAGAGGCCGCGCATGTTACAAGTGTCACGGTGTCGTAACTTCATCTTTCCCCCCCGCGTCGTCTCTGTCTAAGCCAATCGCGCCATCTCCTCTTTCCGTCTGCCGCCCACATGTGACGCGGGGCACTTCCTGGTGCGTCGCTATCTGCGCGATCTGGCGTGACTTCCCTCGCGCCGCAGCCTCGGAGCCAAACGTGGCTTCAGCGGGTGCACGGTACAATAAACACTTCTCACAAGACAGGCGAGTTTGACTTCAAATGTTTATTCACAAAACAATTAAAAAAAAAAAATAAAGGGAGCACAGTTTGCATATTGCATTGGTTCTGTCTGCATATTTTGAAAGCAAGAAATAGTCCATGAAGTGTCACAGTTGCAGCTGCGCAGGATTCGCACTCAAAGTCTGTGCGTCTTCCAAGAACTCCCTCGAACGCTGCACCGATAAAGTAAAGCAAAGTCCACACAGTCGCTGTCAGAGACCCCTTCCAGCACCAGCACCTTTCCTTGTTCCCTCTGACCCAGCGCAGCCTCCACTCCAGTCCATTCGTCCGTGACCTCCTCCGCGCCGTCGCCTGGTGCCTGTTATGGGCCAGTCCCCTCTGATCAGCTGTTCCTGCCCCGCTCCTTCCCCGTGTCCCCGTCAGGCTCCTCCGTGCCCTCCGCACACCTGACCCATTGTCCGCACGTGACCTCTGAACTCTCACCCCCCAAACTCAGGGTAATCCAGACCCAACGTGCCGACCCAGAATGCACTGGGAGGACGCGCTCTCGCCGGGAGATTACAGCCGCGGCCTTTTTAATCCAGAACAAGTTGGCGGCGCGGCCGGGCACCCCCCAAATAAGCTCGGCTCGGACGTTTCGTTTTCTTCAGCATCTTCAACATCACGTCAACGGTGTTTCAGTGCACTTCAGCGCTCGGGGAGCGTGATGGTGGGCACCCAGTCGTACGCGCTGCGGCTCTCCTCGCAGAAGAGGCTCAGCTTGTCCAGAGCAGGGTCTTTCCACGGGTTTGCGCTCGGGCTCTGGAGAGGAAAAAAAAAAAAAACACAACACGTTTAGAGTCTGAAACCCTGGAAGAAATAACTGCGCGCAGACGTGCAGTCACTTGGCAGCGCGCGCGCAGGATCCAGACAGAGCGGTGACGCACGCGTGATTCACCGGCTGCGAGTGGGTGCCGCCCCCCCCCCGCGGGAACTTACCGTGACAAGAATGCAATGCGCGTCCTTAGGCTCGCCGGTGTCGTCCGCGCCCACGAGGTCGGCGAGGCGCTCGATGTCGTTGACGCGCACCACGTTGATGTCGTTGTCGAAGCAGAACGCCTGGATGAGGGTGAAGTGGATCTGGAGGGCGATGTCGCACTCGTACTCGTCGTCGGTGGCGAGGACGCAGAACGCCACGCTGTCCGGATCGCTGGAGGAGGAAAACGAGCAGCGACGGTCAGACAACGATGCTTCATCCACCGGCGCCAGGATCGTTTGAGCGACCGCTGCGGCCGAACGCGCAGCCAAAGGCAATACTCACACATTCATGACTTTGGCAGACTCGTAAACTCCGACCGTCAGGTAGTCGTGCTTCTTGGCGGCGAGCAGCAGCTCCTCCAGGGCTGCGCCTGCACTTTGCATCCTTAACAAAGACAAATGCGCAACGTCAGAACGCGGGGCATTCGCTCGATCGACACGCGCACAAGCGCGAGCCCAGCACGTGCGGCGCCGCCCGCGTCCGTGCGCCAAACACTCACCTGTCTGCGTTTTCCATTGCGTTGTCTTGTCCGCTGATCTCTTCCAGAGTCATAGTTGTAATCCAAGCGCGATCGTGGCGTGTTTCTTCTGCAGGGATCGGTGTCGCGCTCCGCTCCGTGTGCTCGCCGGCGTTATTCTGAGCACGGAACGGGCTGTGGGTGCTTTTATAGCACGTCGGCGTCGTTTCTCGGCAAGGGGCGGTCCTTTCCCCGCTCGCCTGCCACCATTGGCTCAGCGCTGCCTCGGCGAGGAAAGCAAAAGCCCCCCCCCCCCCCCCCCCCCCCCCCCCCCCCCCCCCCGGCAGCGACGCGGAGCCTGTTGACAACCCCACGTGGGGCAAGATTACAACCTTTCAAGAAATCCCCCCCTCCCCCGGGTCGCCCACCCGCCCACCCACCGTCAATTCCTACTAGTCTTGTCAACATCACAGTGTACGAAAACCAAAAGTCCTGTCCTGTTTACCGTGGACTTTCAGAGCCAGTGCAGCGCTGACACAATAAGACTGTGGCTTCAATTGATCCCGTGGATGTCACGGAGTCGCTCTGTTGTGGCACAGGAGCATCTGGAGGCGTCAGAGCCCGACTGGGCATAAATAGCGTATTAGAAGTTTGGGGAAAAAAGGTCCCATGATTGTTTGGGTTGTGATGATTACAGGCTGTCAGCCTTTCGCCAGGTCTGCAGGTTGTATAATTGTTGTTATGCACCACGCGGTGTTTTCTTCCCAGTTATGAAACCAGAGACACAACAGACCGACCGATTCCAGATTCTAGGTGACAGGCGATCTGCCGCGTCACGCGCAGATCGCCCAGTATTTACAGTGACGCAGCGGCGGAGAAACGATTCTATCCCCGATAAAGTCCGGAGCCGCCTTTAATGGACTGGACTTTCCCAGCCTGGGGAATCACTGCCGCGATATTTATAGCTCAGACAGACTTTCCGTGCAGTCGAGGCTTCGTTCGCCGCGCATAAACAGCTTGTTGATTTCACACCTGCACCCGGTCAACTCGCCGTTGTGTTCACGGACACCTCGGGAAGTTAGGAAACCGTCTCGGGAGCGAGATCAGCCAGTGTCGTGGGGGAGGGAGGGAGGGTGAGGGTGAGGGGGGGGGGGCACACGCCAGGTTTTGTGTCGTCCGCTGAAAAGGAGTCTAATTGCCCCGACCGCCTGGACGCGTGTCGAGGAGGGGGGGGGGGGGGGGGGGGGTACTTCTAATGCTCACAGGCTCCACCGGCCCCTCGGCTCTGGAGCGTGTGTGCTCAGCGGCCCGCGGCAGATGCCCGACAGATGCGCGCCGCCCGCTCCCCGCGGCCGGTGCACCTCTCGGGCCCGTTTATCTTATCAGCGAGGCCGCATGCGCGCGTTTACATTCAACATTGTCCGCTCTCCACACAGATGCAGACGTCCGGCGTGTTTGCGCAGCAGCTGGCTGCTTTTGTGTTAACTCGACGTCTGCTGCACTATAATCTGTCGTCTGCATGCAGTTCCTTATACGCGTGAGTGGGTCCCTAGATGTGACTTGGAAAGCACATTATGAACTTCCAGCTTCAGTTAAGGTCAACGTGCGCTCATAGTGAGGCCCAGCCAATCACAGGCGATTGCCAGAACGTTATCTATTAAAGGTTGGCTCCTGACCTGGCTTCTGATTAAGTCATGAGTCAAATAATAAAAGCACTCTGACATTCCACTGAATGCAAATGAAGGCGCGTGTGACTGGTTGACCTTTAACCTAATCTTCAACCCTCTCCGCACAGAGCACAGCGCTCCGGTAGCAGAAAAGTGGACCGCCACCGCCACCTGCTGGTCAGACCGAGAAGCGCATAGCGTCGATTGCCACAAACAAATTGCAACGTTTACACCGACATTTACTTTAAAGATCCCTTTCTTAATTATGTACGTCAATGTATGTGTTACTTCTATAAGCTTGAAGCTGTGTGTTTTTGTTTGCTTTGCATCTTCAGCCATGCTCTTGGAAGTCTCCCCCACTTTGAATGCACTCTAGTTCCACACATTCACATTCAAGCTGCATGGCCCTGGGGTGCCGCTCCCTCTGTTCCCTGCTTCTCCCTGGTTGAGGAGGGTGGGGCCACACCTCAGCTCCCCTTGCCTGGGGCCCCGTGGGCAGTTGGCCAGCGACCGGCCCTCCCCATGAATGAGAATAAGCGAATGGTGTGGGTGTGGTATATGTGAGAGTGCATGGTTTCTCCTGGTGGACTCCTTACAGACCGTGGGTCCTCTCGCTCCACTCTCTCAGCCTGACCCACCCACTGGGGGAAAGTTCGCCATTGGTTCTCATGGGGTGGACGGGCGTTGATCCAACAGTGGTCCTTTCTGCCGCCGGGTGTCGTCTCTGTGGCTGCTGTGCTTCTGCCTGGGGGGTTCTGTGTGTGTGACTCGGGTCGCGACGCCTGCTCTCCTGAAACCGGCTCCTGGGTCTCTTCCTTCTGTCCGTTAACTGGGTGTGGCGGCCAGGTTTCTCCCATCACCAGTGGTTTTTCTCATGCACCAACATCTTAACATTATTTTAGGTATTAATATTAAATTAACAGTTAATTAGTTAGGAATCTCTTCCTTTAGCACATTATATAAGAAAATCTCAGGGCCGTTGTGATATATAAAAGGTTTATTATAGACGTCCAAACATGTCTTATACATGAAGTAAGGTTACAATCATTGAAGCGTATTTACATTGCATTCTTGGACTATGTCAAATGTCAGTGCATTTGTTCAACATGATCAACATTTAACATCTCACTGACTCTTTATATTATAAACAAAACACTGTAGATTTATGACCAACAGTAGAATAAGATATACACAAAAATGCCTCACTGGTGAACAGGTCATTACACTTTTAAGTAGTAGGATTTGTTTTAACAAATACATCGAATCCCTTGTTCTGCGCACACAGGTGCTGAGGTACTGTCCCATGAAGTTGTAGAAGAGGATTAAAACGGGGCCGGCCGACAGAGTCAAGAGTTCAGCGTCCTGTTCTACGTTTTGCAAACATTTTTTCTCTGTCTGTCTGCAGCCCAAGACTTACGTCATTCTTCACTGTACAACATAAAAACAAAGCATTCCAAAATGAAAGTGAGCATGGAACCCTTGTTACAAGGGAAATACTAATTAACTTTACAAGTCTCCTAAATGGCCACGTGTCCTGCAATGGCTTAAGCGTTAAGACGATCAAACACCCAGTTTGATCGACCCTAATGAGAATCGAGCAGCCTATCTTCTACTATGCAATGAATGTTGACTAGTTAGCAATGCGGGTTGTTGGACTACTTGCTTTAACAATAATTTGCTATGGAAACGTCGTTCACAAGAAGTATAGGTTCATTAAACCCAGACCAGAATCGATTGCTGTGCTCTATAGAATAAATTATAATCATCACCGAACAATTAAACTTGGAAGTTCTGATCTAATTAAAAACTCTGTTTGCTGGTACCAACAAAATCACAAACTCTGGTCATTAGCACCAATTTCTATACGAACGGAGACCACTCAGCGTTGTCTTCATTAACGTGAGAACGAGTGACATCATGAAATGTTCAGCTCAGTTTACAGTGCTGGAATATGGAAATCTCTCTGCAGATGTCTTCAGGAGAAAGACATTAGAACAAAGTGCACAAAAGTAACAGTAGTACATAGGAAGTGGGCTAAAGAGAAGAAGTGGGGGCAGAGATGTCTGGGTGATTAAGGTAATTCCCTTCTCCCCTTTAAGTTTAAGAGGCCCTCGGTTATGGCTCCCTCTGCTGGTTAAATCATTAACACAGTTCTACTACATCTCGTCTGAGCGATGCTGCTGTATTATCACAGACGGAGGGTTCACGTCCACCCACTTCTCCTTGGAGCCTGTGACCTCGTACGCCACTGCAGGATCAATGGATGTGTCTTGCAAGGCTCCGACTCCTCCAGCCGGACCCGGCTTCATCTCGCCGGCCTGACTAGAACCTGGGAAGTCTGCTGAGGAGTTGCTGTTGACGCCTGTTTCTGAGTCGGGTTGCTCCACCGTCTGGAAGTCGGGGGTGTGGTTCTTCTGGCTAACAGTGAAGGTGGGTTTAATGTCCACATCTACTTGGGGCAGATCTTCCGTAATGTATTGAAGGGCATCAAGATTCTCTTGTGGCAGAGACCGCAAGGTCCGGGAGATGACTGCAATGGGGAACAAAACAGGTCAACAAACCTGAACCAAGGCAGAACAGGCAACAAGAATATGGCACAGACTGGCTACTTATCAAACTACAGGCTCACAGTGAGAGTTAAACATCTCTTGTATTTTACTTACTGGAGGACGGAGTGTAAAGTTCCTTCTGTTCTGTGCTTTTGCCAAATGGATTGACCGATGGGAAGATAATGAGACAGAAGGAGAGCAGGAACACCTGGACAGCAAAAGCAAGACACAATGAACATGAATACTGGAATAAAAACAGCCAACCAGAGAAGGAAGTTAGTAGAAAGATTGGAAAATGTACCATCACACAGGTGCTGGTTGTGCTGGCCTTCATAGTCGACATCTTCACCATAGCTTGTAGTTTCCTCAGCTGCTCTATCAAAGAGCTGTAAGAAACAAGGCAGCAGAATGAATGTAGTGTGTCCTCAGGTTCCCATACAGACACATGTTACTACATGATATCGAGGTTCTTACACGTTCTGCTTGTGAAGCATCTGGACTTTCTTCTGTAGCTCCAGGTTGTGAGCAGTGCAGATGGCAACCCTGTGGCAGGCGGGGATTCCTCAGTGAGGACATTTCACATGTGTGTTAAACTACTCTCGTGTGTGGGTCTCACCGTACCTGTTCTCCAGTCCGTCCACATACACCTTCTTCTTCTTGCGGCTTTCCTGGGCAGACTGCTTGTTGCGTATCTTCCTCCTCACCCTTTTCAATGTCCTCTCCTCTGCCTGTTACACAGAGAGGGGGTTTTAACATGTTGACATGACAGATGACCAAATGTCAAAAACAGCTGTAGATCACAGCGCTACCAAGAGCTAAATACCTTTGTGAGAGGCATGTGTGTGGGAATGGTGGCGCCCTCTTTAGCCAAAAGTCGCTTCTCCTCCTCTGTGAGTACAATCTCCTTAAACTGGAACTGAAAGTTGGAAAAACAATTATTTCTGAGATTTATTACAAACCGTCCAATTACCGTCAGATGAAAACAGGCTTAAGAAACTGACCTGGTCCATTGTGTCGGCTTGTGGCGAATCCTGTGTTGAGTCCTCTATGGCCAGTGTGTAGGGCAGCTCGCTGGTAACGTCTTCCTCCATTTCTTCACTCACCAGGTCGTCTGTAACAACAAAAACACTTTTAAAAATAATGCTTATGAACTTTACGTTCGTCTAATTTGTTTGAAGAAATTTGCGTATAAAAATATAATTAATAATAATCACGGAAGCTAAAACCTTTTTGCTTCACACATACCCAGATCAATAAAGACGTCTGTGTCTAGCTTCTCTGCCCTGACACTCTCCAAGACATCCATGTCCCTCCCTCCATTCTGCAGCAGAGAGTAGCTGTGATCAGCCTGGACTGTTAAAGCCTCCGGGCTCTCTGTGTGAAACTCCCCAGGAGCCGGGGCAGGGTCCGAGTGCTCAGGGCTGGGCTGGGAATAACTGGGGCTGGGCACAATGTCACTATCGCTGCTGTGGGGACTTTGGCATCCCAGAACATTGTTGTTTCCAACTCCAGTGCTGCTATCATCAGAAATGCCACTGTCACTTCCCAGAGGAGAATGAGAGGGACAGATAGTGGCCATGTTGTCCTCTTCCTCTAACAAGCTGGACAGAAAGTCTTCAGTATCTATATCTGTCAGCATCTGGGAAACACAAGATGACATCATGTTAGCCACCAGGCTGCAACGCTCCTGTGCAGTTTCTCTCATGTGGTGACTTAAAGATGTCTCAATGAATCATTCCTGTAATTGAACATTTTAGTCTTACGTCTTGTTCAGACAGCCAGGACTCCATGAGCCCGCTCCCATCGGGAAAGAAGGCCTCATTAGATCCATCTTGTCCATCCTGGAACAGCAGGCCTAACAGCTCTGCTCCATCCATGTCCGGTAGGTCGTCAGTGACTGACATCTGAAGACAAGGAGATGGTTAACAACATCTACAGTGTAGGCACGCCTGTGTAGTCTAATCCAATCCAAAATAGCAAGAATAGGATATGTCAAGAATATCAAGAATCAGATAAATCTGTCAAGCATGTGGTAATTCTACAATATGTCTTTTATTGAGTTTACAAAAAGCAAAAGACCTGTTAATTGTTAATGACAATTATGTCATTAAAAGTGTAATAATTGATTTCAGCTTATTGCATATCTGGAAAGTGGTATCGCATCATTTCTTATGATCGGAGATCGTTCCATACACCAAAGGCCAAAGACCAAATACTATTTCTAATGCCTGATATATGATTTAATGGCCTGATATATTTTAGGTCTACGTCAAGTATCGGTATCATCTCGCTATTAAATCACTAACTAAGCAAGGTTTCACTGTTCTTAAGTGTCTCGAGTCATTGATGCTTTTCTCGCCTTAACACAAAGGATGCAGGTGTACGTGGGTGGTGCTTCACAATGACTTGAATCTGAATGACCTCTGCACCCACATCGACCCAAAACCGGTCACACCTCCTTTACAACCGGTTAATAACCACGTAGCAGCTTCACATTGCATCATCGCCACGCTCCCATTATGACCTCATCGTTTACTAAGCCCCGCCCACCCCCGCTCGTCTTTGTCACAAGATCTGGCCACAGTAGGAAACCATTAGTGAAAACAAACAAAAAAGGTGTCTGACCCTGACGACAGGATTCGTGCAGCTGAATTGCTGCTCTGGCTAAAGGGAGCTTTGTGTTGAGGCTTTCTGGGTGAAGGGGGCCCTTATTGTACAGCGCAAGGTTGCGATTTAAGACAAATACAACGACCAAATTAGGATAAAAGTGTGATTCAATGTGCTTTTATTTGGCTGAAAAGATTTCACACCAATGCATTGACACCAATGCAAGAAAGCAGCGTTATTGGGTCACATCCACAAGAAAGCTAATGCCTTCGCGACTCTTAAAATCCTGTTATAATCGTTAATAAAGGAGGGCGTGGCGCCTCCACACGTTCAACTCCAATGTATATAAAGGGTAATAAATGACGGCGGTAAAGTGCTTACCGTGTTGGTAGCAGCAGACAAACACCGCTCCACTCAGTGTGTCCGTGTGTCTTTGGTTTGTCTTCGTTGTATTGCTTCGCCGCTAGCGCACAGTCTCAGCTCTTCCTCCCGAAACTACCTTCCAACGAGGCAAAAATTGCGTCACCGCGTAGACCCGGAAATGAGTACGTGACCTCCTTGGGTGCTCATGGGAGTCGTAGTACCGCAGCTTCGATTCGGCTGAAGAAATGAAATGAGAAAATGGCTTACAGAAACGCTTGAGCCACCGCTTTGGCGACATCTTCTGGAGAAAAATTTATTTTATGAAAATAAGTTTTGTGTATATTTTCAAGTAATGTGCCAATAAACTAAATTTAATGCAATGAAAAGAATTACATATTTGAATACACATGATTTGATAAACATATCAGTTATGAATATGCATGTATTAAACTTTGATTTGAGAATAAATTATATTTAAACTATATGTTGGCTCTTTATTAATGTATAGATTGTCATATTTTGTGCACACAAATAATGGCTAGTGAAAATGAGTTTTGCTACATGAGGAACTTGAGTGGTCTACATCTTGGATGTAGATTATAGTGAGGTCATAAGGTCATGTGAACCAGTCAAACAACAGTAGGAATGTTTATATCACTATGATATTCAGGCATAAATTCATAACATAACTCCAAAGAAAAGCATGAAATAAAACTGCAACATAATATAAAATATATTTTATGAGCTCACCATTCTGTTGCCTCAGGCTAATTTGGTAGATTTTATTATTTATGTTTCATATTAGTGTTATCTCATGATTGAGCATAGAAAAAACAAAACATAAGTCATGTACTCAACTATTCATTATTTTTATTAAATTATATTTCAACATTCCCAGATCATGATGAGGATTACATGTCTCTATTGCTGGAGACCATAAGGATTCAGTGGTAGCAACATTCTCACAGAGACTAACATTTTACTTACTAGAAGAAAGATACTAAGGTAAGAAATCCCAGATTTCAGGAGCTGAGTGGCGCTGTACAGTATACCATGACTGAAAAGCACAATCCATGCATTTATACCAGACTACTCAGTCATTCAATTCCAGGCGGGGCGTGTGGTCACAGAATTACACAGAGTTTGGATGTGTGCCGTAAACTACGGTACACTTTTAGTCTTTCCTTTTTACTTGTAGTTGGTCCAACTATCGGTGTGACCGCGGGCATGTTCTGCACAGCTCGTTTCTTGTGAGACCGGTGTAGCAGGATCCTATAGACCCCAGTGATGGAGCTCCTGCAGTCTTTCCCCTGGTTGTTGAGGATGTGTTCCGAGGTGATTCCTAGCGTCTCCAGTGCCGTCTTCACTTCCCTCTCCTCCTCCGCGAGTTCAGCCGGGTCACTCTCCACGAGGTGCGATGGGTCCAGCTGAAAAGGCTCCATGGCCCGTGGGAAGTCCACCGGCAGCAGCCACTCGCAGCCCATCATCTGCTCCACGGTGCAGCGATCGGACGGTGTGGGTTGGAGGATTCCCCTAATCACCCTCTGGCAGGCGTCCGGCACCCAGGGGGGCAGGACGTAGGCGCCCTCCAGGATGCAGCGCTTGAGCTTGGCCACGGTGTCGGCCCTGAACGGCATGGTGCCGGTCACCATGAAGAACAGCATCACACCCAGTGCCCAGATGTCCACGAACACGCCGACGTAGTGCTCGTCCCGGAAGAGCTCGGGCGCGGCGTACGGCGGCGAGCCGCAGAATGTGTTCAGCGTCTCGTCGCGGCGGCTCAGCGTGCTGAAGCCGAAATCTCCCACCTTCACACAGGAGCTGCTGGTGTAAAAGACGTTTTCTGCCTTCAGGTCGCGGTGGATGATGTTGTTCTCATGCTGTGGGAGAATAATAAAATCCTGTCATGTCCTTGTTTTGTGAATGACTAAAATTGTACAGAGCAGACTGTGTTCTGTTCTGTGATCGTAGCACACACTGTACTGTAAGTACTAACCATGTGTTTAACGGCAGAGAGGATCTGAGCAAAGACGAGCTTGCTATCGGCGTCAGAAAGCTTCCCTTCTGTTGTGATCTTGGTGTACAGCTCCCCGCCCCCTGCGTACTCCATCACTAAGTGTAACCGTGACAACGTCTCCACCACCTTGAGAAGAGAAAGACAACGCGAGGATGTCAGGCGCTTTACAGCGTGCGCTGGGTTCAGGTGAAGGTCAACGTGACAGCGTGTACTGTTGGACCCAGACCTCGTAGAGGCGTATGATGTTGGGATGATGCAGCTTCTCCATGCTGGAGATCTCTCTGGACAGCAGCCTCTGGGTTTTCTGGTCCAATTTGGTTTTGTCTAAGATCTTTATGGCAACTTTATCTGGTGATGCGAAGGCAAAAAAGGAAGACTAATGATCAGTGACACAAGACCTCATCGCCCAGAAGAAATATTGGAAAATGCAAATATCTAAAATAGCAAAACCAGCACAAAAAACAAATGTTTGAAAAGCTGTGCAGCTTTTTCAATGCATGTGATGTGTTAAATGACTTAATTGTAGTCAGCAAACAGAAAGCAAATCAGATGAAACCTATAAAACACAGAAGGTGAATTGACTTAGCCTGACTCTGGATAATTTGATGACAATTACCTGCTCCTAGAAACCAAGTGTCCCAACTCTCACTGTTCACTCCATCTAAAATAAATGTGCGACTGTAAATGAAGGAGACCCTGCGGCTCCTTCTATATTGTGACTTCAAGGCTGAGTGGATGGAAAGAATGAAGTCACAAAGAAGCTTAAATATGACTTGAACAGTTAGCTGCCGCGTCCTGTAAGACTGTATGCTTTGAATGATTAATGGTGAAAAAGAGAAAAAAACTCTGGTAACAGAATACGGGAAAGTTCTTAAGAGGGAAAATGGTGTGGAGATATCTGATTGTGCTTCACTATGCATTATTCAGGCTGGTATAAAGCTTCCGTTGAGCTGTGACATTTTTTTCAATAGGACCATTTGAAATGCTCCACGGCTCTTATTGTTTTTTGAAGGACTAAACCATACCGGTTACACGCACATATAAAATGCACCACTCCCTTGAGCATTTGATGAGGCGTGCAGCAATTTCAGCCGTCGCTACGGAAACTGGAGATCTCTAATCAATCCATCTGTTCAAGGGCAGTAGGCAGTCTGTCTCTTTCGGGGCTGATTCAGCCCCGTGGCCAAGCACAAATCGCCTCGTTAGGGCATCGCCACATGAGGACAGGCCTGTTAGTGTCGCAGCCCATTGATGAAAACAGCTCCTCAGCAAAGTTAGCGCCTAAATCTAACAAAAACCCAGAGTAGGAAGCAAAAAGGAGCTTTTCGAGGGTTATAGATTCAAAGATGGATGATTTAAAAGCTGGATTCTTCAACATCATGTCAGTTTGAACATCTGTATGTGGCTCAGTGGCTTAAGATGCAGTGTTTTACCTTTGGTAAGGGCATGAATTCCTAACTTAACATGGGAGAAGTTTCCACATCCGATCTCTCCTCGAATTTTGTAGAAGCCGATTCTTCTGCCCACCGTTAGCTCCCGGACCACCCTGTGACCAGGTACGTAACACTTACGTTATTATTTAAGATGTACTAAATTGAAACAGGGACAATGAAAAGTTGCACAGAAACCAGGCTTCCACAGTGACGCTACCTGTCATCCTGGCACATGTCCAGGTTCAGTCTTTCCAGAGGGGTGAGGCGGCGGACCACGGCCCCCTCGTCGTCCGTGTTGATGTCGGAGCTGTCCTGGCGGCTCCAGCGGGTGAACCTCTGGCCACCGCTGACGCCCACAGTGCCCCCAACGGACCCTCTGACGGAGTCTGCATTGGACTCCCCGGTCTCTGCCCCGGACACGGAGCTGCTCCCAGCAGCCGCCGCTGCCCCCGACCCCCTGGAGGCTGCTGTCCCGGCCCCGGCTTCATTCCCCTCTGGGCTGCTCTCAGAGGGGTAGACAGCAGTCATCCTGAAAAGGATGCCCAGGGTGGAGGGGGCTTAGCTCATGGCTGTGAGGGCAGGGCTGCACAATGAGAAAAAAAACATTACAATAATTTGTCTTTTGAGACAGATTAGTCAATTTTGCTTTCAGGTTCATTAATATGCATAATTTCTAAGCAGATAATTACAGTTGTGGGGGGCTGTTGTAGTATAAAGAAAGGCCCCACATTCTTACAGAATGTTTCCAGTAGCTTTAGTGTTTGCATAACATAAGATTAAAGGCTTGAATACACAATATAAAAGCTGAAATTATTTAAATTTGCATAACACAAATCTTGACTTACCTTCATATATATGAACGAATGCCATGACTGGGTATTTTTCTGGTACTTGAGCTTAAAAAGACAAAAAGGCCAGGCGTGCACCTGAGCACATGCTGTATCCTAGCTTTTTAAAAAAGATGATGAGACGGGGGAACGGGTGGACCACATGGTGTCATGTTCATCCTCTTGTCTCCGGCTGGAAAGGGCTGCACAGCTTTAATGGGCGCCTTTGAGCCTCTAGGGTATAAATAGGCCACAGGTTGAGGAGGAGGGAAGAGGAGCTTGACCGGAACGAAGGGGATAGAGGCTGAACAGATGATAGCGTTAGGGTTTGGCCATGGGGTTGTTTCCTGAAATAAAGCACAAGAAATTAATATTACACAGTTAAATAGCATTATTATGATAAGATTCACCATTTGAATTAGGAAGGAATCAACCCAAATTAAGATCCTACTCCAAGGCTGAGGTTTCAATGACAACCAAGATAAACAAACCGCAAATCACTGTCACTCAGAAACTGTATGGTTCTGCAGGTGATGATTGGCACCCTTATATTGTGGGTGTATAGGTTTGTAATTAGGTCTTGGCTCCTTGCTGCCATGAGAACAAGCATCTAACAACATCCCACGAGAGGAAAACACACAGGAAGGACCTGAGGTGGTGACACCTGATTCCAATAAAACAAAAACCAGTGGTTCAGTGAGTGTAAACCTGGAGAGGAAATGAACTTAGGACGCTTCCTCCTTCATCTCTACATCACGATAAATGAATGTACGTTAAAGCTTTGTTGGCAAAATCAAAGCAATTCCCTTTTGTCGGGTCCATGGGCTCCCAGCCTTCAAACACCGTCCTGCCGTTGCCCCATGAATATCATTGCATTGCAGGCATTGATCTCAGGCAGCCTGAAAAGGATTTGCTAAGAGAGGAGAGGGTTCCACTTTACAGCTCAAAGCAACAAGCCCTGAATACCAGCCTTTTATGTGTGCAAATAAAAAGAATGACCGAGCCTTATATGAAAGCAGTAAATAACGAGTGGAGAGAACAAATGAGGGACAAAATGCTTTTTTAATTATAGGTAGATTAATTAATGTACTGGAAGCCAAAATAAAGTCCTATAACTAATTACAGATCAACCAAAATAGAATCTAAGCTGCAAACTGTAAATATGTTTCCTAAATTAATTTAACATGGCACCAGGCACTAACAATGAAACAGGTTCTCCTGCTAATTGCTTCAGAGGCTCGATGGATTAGTACAGTTCGACTCATGGGTTTGTTTCCTCTTGATAACACATCTAAGTGGTTGCTGGGTAATGGACACTGACCAAGCATTGTTTGTCCTTTTTCACTGGTACGTGCCACACAAAGCATGAATAGTCCTCGTGTTACACTCTGAATGAAAGAGAGATTAATTGTAAATGTGCAGTATTTGTTATGGGTCGTTCCTCAGGCCATCGCTTCTGGTTAGACGTGCCTGAAGCGGTGGAGGAGGGTTTGCCTGGCACACACATCTGCTGATCACGCTGCTGGAAAACAGGAAAGCCCATCCACAGCAGCAGTAGATCACCTGAACGCCTCATGTCGCCAGCTCAGACCTCTGTGCAGGAGACTCCATCCTCTCTGCTTTAGTCCTACACTGTACTTTACACTTATTTGCTCCGTCCATCTTATGTATCTCTGCTGTTTTAACCTTTCAGGTAAAAAGCAAACACACAAATCATCCTCATCAAAAACTCCATACACACACACACACACACACACACACACACACACACACACACACACACACACACACACACACACACACACACACACACTGAGGCCTGCCGGCACATATCTCCCCTAGAAGAAAAGAAAGACTGATTTATTAAACTCCACACTTAGTTGTATAAATTATGCTTTAATGCTTTACTTTATATGTGGTGTTCCATAAATTTACTACCTTATCCGTGTATCCATGTCGTTGCTAAGCTGTGCACCACAGATAGTGACACAAAGAAATAGACGTCTCTGAGGCCTCAACAAAGTTGCCATGACACCGTTTAGAGCAAGTGCAATAATAATAATAATAACAGTGCAGTAGACAAATTAAACCCTGATTTGGGGGTCTCAATCTAAATCTATTTATTTCTTTCTACTTCAGGGCGGCGTTTGAGTTTGCATGTCATTCAGCTTCGGAACTTCAAAGAGGTTCGCATCAAAGAAACAAAAACGGAGCACAACGTTTCATGTGACTGATTCAAATCGAGAACAGATTGCATGCAGGAGGAAAAAAACTGATTAAAAGGACTTTTGTGATATACATACTCAGTTTCTAATGGGAAAGTTAGAAAGGTTAAAGTGGATTTGAAAAAATGTTTTGCAGTGCTTGTAATAAACAAAGCTTAAATTTGGTATCACAATGTCCCAATAGTGACATCATCAACGACATCAGGCTGCTAAATCATGCACATGATAATATAACAATTTGTCTATTTTAACGTTCTAGAACAATTCATTGAACCCCAGCTTTAGACAAACCTGACGTCATCAGCCAAAAGTTTTTGGTGGCGCAAAGCGTTATGACGGATACAGGTAAGGCCCTAGAGTACAACAGGTCCTCCTGGTTGTTGCCCTCCGCGTCTCGTCGTCTTTCAACCTCCAATGAGCTTCATCAGAGTCATAATGGATCCACAAAGTCGCTCTATTACGCCGTGCTCGTGCGTCACGTGTGTGCGTAACTGCCAGGTGATGCGCTATGATCCTTGTCTGACGCGTTGATTTTAGCTGACGCGAAACGTGAGTGCAACACACTACAACGGCGCCATGGGAACACGGCGAAGGAATCAAGCGACATCATCTCTCTCTATTGCTCTACAATATGACACATAAGTCACATGATTAGAGCCCGTCCTCAAATGCATTTCAGCGCTGCCCAGTGGGATCAGAATAAGTGTTATTTCTGTTTTTATTGCATGCAAGAAACATGTTTTTGAGTTAGTAAATCTTGAAGTGCATCAGTTAAGTGATCTGACACCGCCTTCACAACTCGCAGAAGGCCACGCTCTGTCTGCGGGTATTTATGACATAATCCTATCAGCGCCTTACGGGCAAAGACAAGCGCTTGTGGCTCATTCCTACCTGGGTAAATATCTTCATGCGCCGGTGGCGAAGAGCTTTTGTGGCTTCGCCGTGGAATCCTCTCCTCCGTTGGCTGGTGACATTGAGCGTATTGGCTCTGCTGCAGCGCCGGCGAAAGTCCGTCGCGAAGGCAACACGGTTAAGCGGCAGCCGCAGCGACCAATCAGCGGCGGCGCTGCGACCCCACGTCACGTCGGCCGTCCAATGAGAGGCGGGATTGATACGCCCGGAGCCGCAGGATCAGCGCAGCTCAGCAGCACGCGAGCAGAGCTGCAGACGGTGGGACTCACCAGGTAACCTTACCCGGGTCTGTCACGGAGCACGGTCCCCTGTTAGCACGGCAGAGGTTCAAGGTGGGGTCAGGACCAGTGTGGGGTCTCAGTAAATTATAAAGTGGTCTCTATGAGCTGGGATACGTTGCTGCACTGAAGGTTGACATCTAGCTGTGCTTCAAATGTGACAGCATGGGCTATATATATATATATAGACAAGATTCTAACTGAAGCTGCCAAACTGGTACCTATGGGCTTCACCACTGCGACTGAGTTCCACCAGAGGAGAGCGGAGATTATCCAGATCTCTACAGGTTCTAAAGAACTCGTACATATATATATATATGTGTGTGTGTGTGTGTGTGTGTGTGTGTAACACTAAACAGTTGATATGTGTTGATTTGCATTTAACGAACCCAGCATTGAAACATAATGTGTCCCTTTATGAAGGAAATTGAGAAGTTATTCTGCAAACAGTTGAGTATTTACACAACAGCCATATATTTATGTTTCTTGTCACTTTGAAAACGTTCCATATATATTCCAAAATATATCCATACTTGACTACGTTGTTCCTAATCTTCTGTAGTTGATACAAAATCTGTCGTGTTCCCCATTCTGGAATTTTATTTCATTCCATAGCTGGGATTTTCTTACAAAAAACATTAAATACCAATGTAACAAAACGCTTAATCAAAACTGCAGCAGTAGCACCATATAACAGCTGTTATATAAGCTGCAATGAGAATGCTTCATTTATTGTTAAATTGTCTCATAGACCAAAAAAGACCAAGGTGAAAAACTGAGGTAAAGTAAAGGCGAAAAGAAAAAAAGTGAATGCACGAAACTAATTGAAACATTGTTATACATAATGGCAAACAGCTTTAAAATAAATACAATCATACGCAAAAAAAACATTATTTCTTTCCAGAAGTCACTCAGTCACAGTCTGTCAATATGGTGGCTAAATAGCTGAAACGTTGAGGTGACAATGCCAACATGCAATGTTCTGTATAAAAGACAAGATGGCAGCTACAGAAAATGCAGCTAATCAGGAGTCTCTCAAGAGTCTCTCATACAACCACTGCTTGATCTGCTTCCTCCATGTTCACGATCTCCCCCTGCAACTCTACCTCCACCTGAGAGTTCACCACATGCTGCCCATCGACCTCAGTTGTGGTCACATGCACGACCTGAATCTCCACTCCAGCCTGCTTTAACCTCTCCACGTCCTCCTCGCACATCTCCGCCACGCTCCCCTCCTCAACCACAACTGTTGTCGTCTCCTCCATCTCCATCACTTCTACAGGCTCCACTTTGACGTGTTCGACTTGAAGTCCATCATCCAACAGGACTGTTTCAGTACAATCTATGCCCTGTGTTGCTATGGGGAGGGTGGCGGTGGTAGAAGAGTCAGTAATGAGCAGTTCTTCGGGTGATTTGTCCTCAACAGAATGAATGTCTTTGAGGTGTGCATTTAGGTCTTTGGGGTGAGTGAACCACAAGTCACACATGGTACAGTGATTGGGCTTGTCTCCCGTGTGGCTTACAAGATGGTCTTTAAACTGCTCCCAGCTGTTGAATACACTGCTGCAGACCTAGATGATACAGATGAAGTAGACAATAACCGGATATCGTCACAGAGAACAGAGAGTAGATAGAAGATGTCTTAACAGAACAGATTGGATAAACTAGCAGACTTCTGAAAACACTGCTCAATACCAATTAGATAATCTTTGATTACTCTTAAAAAAAAACATGTCAATGCTCTATGGGTGCACAATAATATTGCAAAGTATGAACAGAATTAATAACTAGTTAAGAGTTTATACTGCTACTTGTTAAACCACAATCCAACTAAACAAAAAAAAAGAGCAACTAATTCTATAAATTACTCTATACATCAGCATGTCAGCAACCATTTTCTACTGTAGACCCTGGATTCGGGGCAAACTGTACCTGGCATTCATAGAGTTTCTTGCGTCCCTTCTTGGCTCCGGCCCCATTCTGACAGGCTGCCATATGGCACTTCAGCGTGCTGTTCCTTGCAAATCGCTCATGACAATCTGGACATTCATAAGGTTTTTCACCTAAGCATTCACACAATAACAGACATTTAAATTATTGTTAGCCTCATAAAACTGTATGACAAATATAATAAGAAAAAGGTATTGCACTCCAATTGTTTCCATTCTCACCAGTGTGTTTCCGTAAGTGCTCTTTAAAGTGGCCAAAGTGATCAAATTGCTTCTTACAGTATTCACAAACATGCACTTTCTTTTGGGGTTTGTTATTTTGAGCTTGCTCTTCTGCTTCAAAATGAAACGTGCTGACGTGCTGCTTCAAGGCGGCCTCCCGTGTGTAGGCTTTGCCACAGTGGCTGCACACATGTGGCTTGTCCAGTGAGCCCAGGTGCGTCTTTAGGTGTTGTTTGAGGTGATAGTACAGCTTGAAGCTACGGTCACACTTGTTGCAGCGAAACATGTTGTCCACTTGAGAAATCTGGACCTCGACGACCTCAACGTTCTCCAGCACTTTCGAAGCAGACACAGTTTCCTCCTGATAAACAACTTCCTGCTATGGACAAAGAAAAGAAAAAACACTTTTAGACAATTTACAAACTAATTAAAACATATATTGAAGAGAGAAAAAACACAACACACTATATCTCTCCATTCTCAGTACTCAATCACCTGTACTGTGGGTTCCTCTTGCTGATATTTGCTTGTTATATCAGCAAGAAGAGCCAAAGCAGAGTCATCTGACGCGGACTGAGCATTCTTTGCTGCAGCAACCACCTCTTCCAGTCCTGACTCCTCCACCTCAATGGCACTTTCCCCTATTACTTCAATCTCCACCTGGAAAACAATAAGTCCTTACAATTAGTTTGGTGAACAAGATTTACTTGTTTACACACATTTCATATTTTATGATAGCATACAGAAATTTAATGGCGGAAGAATACAATCATTGAATAATCAGTTTACAACAATTTGCATTTGTAGCAATGTGACCAATATATTCACCTGTTCCCCTTCCACGGACGGTAAGGTTTCAGTAATCACGTTAGACGTTTCAGCAATCTTCCTCTTTTTACCTTTGTTTTTCGCAGACAATGAGGGTTTCTCATTAATCCTAAGAGAAACCATGAATTCGTGTTTAGAGAGTGTTTACGTATCAGTCCTGAGATTTTTTTTTCACAATTACCACTATATTCATTATGACTCACCTATTAAGCGCCTTTATTGCTTCATGCATCTGGAGGTATTCAGCTGCCTTCCACACGTCGAATGCCTCCTCTTCTCCAGTTAAAGCTAATGTGGCGGTGTATGTGAACTCCATCAACTGGCGAAAAGCTGTGTTGCTCACGCCTAGTGAAATAAGACAGAGAAAAACGGTTTTCTTTTTAGCATAGAAACAAGGACACAAAACTATACCTTGATTTTCCCAGAAGCCACGGATGGACATTAAACAAATTACTACCCAGCAGTTATGGCGATAGTAACTGTTTTCATGTGTAATACACACACACACGCACACACACACGCACACACACACGCGCGCTCACACATGTGCACACGCACGCGCACACATGCACGCGCACGCACGCACACACTTTAAATGAGTTACATTTAAATCATCATGCAAAAGTTTTTAGTACACGCAAAAGTAAAAATCTAGTACTACTGCATGCAACATTTTCAAGAATTTAATTGAAATTGAGTACCTTCTATCTCTACAAGAGGTTCCTGGGTAAAATCCTGGAAGAACTTGTGAAAAAACTGACTGCATGCTGCTAACACTGCTTTATGGGCTCTGAACTGATGTCCTACAAGAAATCAAACACACAAGAAATGTTTAGCTGTTCGTTTCAATCACACATCATAAATCTGACCACCAATACCTACCATCCACAATCAAAGTAATGTCTGTGAACTGGTCCAGTTGACGCTGCTCATTCAGTTTATCCATCATGACTTTGTAATGTGCTGGGTATTCATTGCTCCCATCCATCTCTGCCTCCGCCGCCATCATTCACCTGAGTCTTCTTTGCCTGTGAGACAAGTAGAACACTTGATATTGCTCGATATTATTTGAAGGATCACCACCACAGTGGCAAACGTGCTTTACAATGCTCCTTTATAGACTCTGGGCTTTTTATATTATTTTCATACATTATCAGACTCACTATATAGCCAATACAGCCTTCGTTGGGTTGTAACTTAATCATAACATTGTACTTGCACACACCAAAATAGGTCGCGGAAGTCACGAATTATGGCCTATGATGAAAACCTATTCACTAGTAAGCCTAACTCACGCCAAATAAAAAATTACAACATTCAAAATATAGCTAAATTTAGGAGTGAATCGCGCAGTAGAGGGTGACAGGGAAATTACTTAACCTAGGATCAGACACATGGAGTTTGTTTAGCTAACAGTTTAGCTAACCCAGGTCGATGTTAGCTTAACTAGCAAACACACAAACCGACCTATCCTTAATGAATAACGCAAGTCATTTCAAACTTACCAGGGTTGCATTTAAATATGTAGACCTTTTCATAGTACAACAAGAAGTAAATAAACCTGCTACAACCCCAGAGTGCTGAAGTTACGGGGCCTCCTAGCATGCTCGCCATTTCGCGTTTGACAACCAACATTACGTCATCAAACCGCGCATTAAAAATACACTTTTCCCAGACAGCTTTCCCAATTATGATCGCCCTGGGTTAAATTACGCGTTAAAAACATCGGTACACATACCCCAAGTTTGCTTCCGCTGTTTGAGAAAGTTGTTTTGTGATAATATTTCCTTCGACGAACGATCGGCTGTTCTTCTCTCGTTGCTCCAATAAAAAGGGCGGTCGTTCACGCTTCGGGCCTCAGATTCCCAGAATCCTCTGCGAAATCAAGGACGCCGAGACGCGTTGCTTAGCTACGAGACGTTTACAAGTTACACAAATTAAGCGAATTAAAAGATGACAGTTTGCATTATATTATCATATATACAAAACTAAAATCTACACTAATTTATTTAATTTAGTATCGATATATTGTTGATTTTTTATGAGTGGATTCTGTTTAAAATGTAAAAAGAACGTATTACTAATTGCAAAGAATCTTCATTAGTGCTAAGTAATAAACCGTATCTTATCTGTCTTATCTTTTTTAATTACATGGTGGGTATACAGTCATATATAGTCATGTAGTTCAATGTGCCTGCTGAGTCACAATCACTTGTTCACATCCCTGTCTGACATGTACTTTTAGGTCCTGTCAGTGTGACCTGATAATTTCAGACTCCATAAATGAGTAACACCAGTTCACAGTATAAAGTCACACCTGACTGCAGACAATGTGTTTGTTTTAACTTTATTTCTACTAGTTTGATCATGCATCTACAGCGTTGCTATTTCGCAACCCTGTTGGTGTACTCGCGTCGCTGTGTCCTTGTGATCACGCCTGAGGGGAAATACACACACTGTGTCAGCATGTCTTCAGTGTTCCTGCTGGAGCCGCTTCAATCAGCGCATGCTGCAGGAGAACGGACCAAACACATGATCGTGTCATTCTGCAGTTTTGAGCATAGACTTTAGATGGACAGACAATTGCATGAAAAACCCCTTGTGCAGGGATTCTTATTGCATCCGTGCCCTCTTTACTTTCAGATAACTTATCTAGAAACCACAGAATCAGAGAATTGCTGTCCTAGTTAAAACTTCAGAGGCTTTTGACCTATGTAATCTCATAAAAGTGATGTCACCCGTCATATCAGCTGCAAAGCTGAAACTGTACCTGCAGACAGAGTCTCACCTGACCTTGTGTACTTTGGAGTCATTTATTGCTTTTTTGTGAAAATGTATACTGCTGAAGTGTAACTTGTTACGCAACAAACAAACTGCCACCTAGAACCACGTAACAGGTTTTTAGCTAAATTATTTGGTCAAGTTTCCCACGAGTCAAAGGACTTTTTCATAGCTCATTTCCCTTTAGATACAGACCTCTTGTTTATATTGGATTAGTCCTGTTCCACAGTGTTTGGATGAGCTCTCCAAAAATGCTGATCAGCATCCAGAGTCCCACCCGCTGTTCTCTTTCACTTCCCCACTTACGGAGAAGTAAAAAACAGAATTGCACAATAGTTCCATCCATGTTCCTACGTCGTTACACAATGCAAAACAATTTTGTTTGATTTTCAAAGTAAATGCATACATTTTTATCCAGGCTTGCCATGGATTAACCATCTCGAACAACCATTTCCCCCCTAACTTTGCTCAAATTGCTGTGATGGGATCTGCTAAATCGTCATTTAGTAGCAAACATTTTCCACTGAACAGAGTTTGCTTCCTGTTTTTGAAAGGATTTCATGCATGGTGGCTTTTTAACTTCAGAAAAGTGTAGACATCAGCACACAGCTGCGCCTGAACTTTGTCCTCCTTCCAGAGAGCAAAACAACAGGCAGAGTATAAAAGGGGGAGCAGCGGGGGAGGAGACTTGTTTTCGTCCAAGAAGTCGCAGCGACACAGATCTCAGCAGAGAAGGACCGTTTTTACCCAAAAAGGTAAGTGAAGAATTTCACCTCTTTGTATTGAAGTACTTGTTTGCTGCTTTAGTGTAACAGGACTGCGTTCGAGGAAATAATGCTGTGACCCGACATTTGAATGCATTTTGCAATGCAAATTGTTTAAGTTCATTCTACACCAGCTGTTAAGCAGTCGTTTAACCTTATGTGCTTTTTGTGTCATGGCTGTGGTAGATTTTTTACCTTTAATTTTAACATTCCAGCAGTCTTTCATTATTATTTACTGTGTCTTTGAGCTAAAATATGCAGCAAAGGTTCATCACAGATTTAGGAACTTGTCTGTATAATAGTTGCAGATTTCCTCTTCATTTAACTGAATCCAGCCCAGTTAACATTTGAAAACTGGAATAAATACCTGGAATGACCCCCCTTGACCTTTTGTTCAAACCATCACTTCTCTCCCTCCTCCCCCCTACTACTCCTCTGTTCTGCAGGCCACGGCAGTGAGGAGGCACCACGGCGATGTGGGCGTGGCTTAGCCTCCTCCTCACCCTCTGCCTGCTCCATGGGGGCGGGGCGGAGAGCGATGGGGGCGGGCCCCAGTGCCAACTACCTCCAGCCTGGAGGATAGGGGATGCGGCGCCTATGGAAGGTGCCATGGGCCACGTGACGGTGGTGGCACTTCTCCAGGCGAGCTGACTGTTCTGTTTGGTGCAGGCATCCAGGTATGGGCCCATCACAGCATGACGTCCGTCCAATAGCGTGAAAATAGCCTGCTCCCCCAGGGGTCTCTCTCTAATTCATAATCTTCTCTGAGCAGAATGGATCCTCTGCACCAAAAGCTGGAGGGTGAGGGTCTGAAGGGAGTGGTTTACATGGTGGTGAACCACCAGGGGGCGCTAGCACAGCGCCTCCACCCCATGCTGGCACAAAGGCTGTCAGTGAACATTACTCTGCACAAACAGGACGAGCTGCAGCCCGACGTCTGGAAGACGCTGAACGGACAGAAAGATGACTTCCTCATCTATGACAGGTTTGTTTCACATTCCTTCTATCTTTTATTATGTTGTCATAATTATTATTTTCATATATATCTAACCTCTGTGTTAATTCTATTCACTTTTCCATCAGATGCGGCCGCCTGACCCACCACATATCACTTCCATACTCCATGATTGGTCACGGCCACATTGAGAGTGCAATCAGAGAGGCCTACTGTAACCGTATATGTGGGGACTGCACATATGAGGTAGAGTCTGCACATACCTGTCCAAGTTATCACATGTTTTATTAGTGAGAAGCACCTTTACTCAACTCCCTTCAATCCTCCTCATTGGGGGTCTCCACAGAGCACTGAGACCCTGGAGGAGTGCACTAATACAGCAGCTGCACAGCCCGATGCAGATGTTGCCCCCGCGGCAGAGGAAGACACTCGACACGGGCACGGTCACCATCACGGGCATCACCACGGCCACGGCCACCACGGGGATAATAATGGCGTTAACCCCCGTGGCCATGAACACAGCAACGCTCAGCGCCATCAACATGGCCACGGACACCAGCAAGGTTCTAGTCACCAGGGGCACGATCAAGGTGGTGGGATGTCTCAGAGGCAGATTCATCTAGACATAGGCCAGCTGCAGCAGCAGCACGCGGTGCAGCCCTGAGTCGCAGACAGAGCCCGGTGCAAGTCCAAGCATAGCTGACAGTGGCCCGGCGCCTCCGACAACGAGGCCTCCCCCAAGGCGAGCTGATGCTGACACTGACGCAGGCAGTTCGGGGACGCAGGGAGCGAGCAGCCGGTCGGCCTCTGACGCTGCGACGAGGCGCTGCCCGCCTCCTGCCAGTGACACGGGCCGAGCGGCGCCGCCGCCGCCGCCGTCGACGCCGCCGCCGTCAGGGAGACCTGACAGTGACGCTCGCCCCCTGCGGCCTGACAGCCGCCTCAGCCCGCCCAGTGAGCCTGACCCCCCGGTGTCGCCAGCTGAGCCTGACAGCAGCTGTAAGCGCGACGCCAGAATACAGCCGAGGGGCTCTGTTTACCAACTAGTATTACCCTGGGAGGGGGCGAGGCGGCGCCCGGCGGCGCGGCCGCGGGACGGATCGCCCGTCTGCGGACGCCCGACGGGCCGCCGCTCTCGTCCTCTCTCGGGAGGGTTCGTGGTTGTCGTGTTCCTCAGCAGCCTGTTCCGCTTTGCCCTCTCCGTCCTTAATGAAAGCAGACGCGGAAACTATGCTCTAGTGGCGTCTGAGCGATGTCAGGCAGGAGAGGGAGGAGAGGAGAGCTCAGGAACACCATAAACACTTGGAGAGATTTGATGTTTAGTGAAGGGATTTTTGAGGAGAAACGTATCAGCAAAGAGTAGATGATGCTATTGCAGTGCATTCAGTTGTATTTCCATCCTTTAGACGATCACATGCATATAATGAAGGGAACGATCACACATACCTTGTTGATCTCAGGTGTGTTATATTTCTGCCAGTCCAAAAATGCACATTTTAACTGTTTAGTTCTTAGCATTCATGAATGATCACTTTTTTAATGTTCCAGATTTCCTTTATGTAGGATACTCATTGCACACGTTTATACAAAGGAACCTGAAAAAATAAAGACGTTGCTTTAAACGGGGATTAGGCGATGAACGCGATGGGGAATACGCTCTGTGTTCAATGATGGCTTCTGTGGAAAGACAACAGTCACCCTGCAAACCTGATGCCCGCACAGAGAACTGTATTGTGTAAAGTCAGTACAAGATGGAAAGCGAGAGTTGAATAAAGACGTCTGAGTAACGTGTTTATTTGTGTGGTGTCTTGTCAAGGCTGTTCAATTCAAACTAAAAAAAAAGTAGTTTTATGGAGCAGTTTGACCCATTTCTGTCAGCAGATGGCGATGCAACAACCAACGCTCCCTCCTGCTCCTAAGTGACGGGCAGAACTGAAAAACATCTTTCCATCAGCAGCCGACTGATCCTGCACACGTTGTGTATTGCCTTCATTTTGTTTAATTCTCTTGACTCTGAGCTGCTGAAGCCGAGCGTTCTCCTGGCGCCGCCGGTGGAGTCGGCTGATGAAGCCTCGCTGTTGAGTGACTTTTTATTTCTGCTGGCTCCGGCTGAGTCAGTTTTGTTGGCAGGTTAAAGCGGATCGGGGGCCAGGTTCCATTTTTTTAGGTGCAAGCGGTGACGTCCGAGGCCGCTGCCACATATGAGGAGGTGAAAACCAGAAGCCACAACTCCTGCTTTTACACTGGAGCCCGTCGTTTTGCTCGATCACGTCATATTACAGCCTGTTGCACCTATGTGACAAGTGTCTCCTCCACCCACTGACCCTAATTTACACTTTTGTGTTAAGTTTCTAGGAGAATTTAAGTTTTTGATCTGAGTTATAGATTTAATTTAAGCATGAGGGATATGTTGAGCGTTACGTCCCTCGAGGCACGTGAGCCACATAAACAGAACCGGA
Organism: Betta splendens; assembly: GCF_900634795.4. NCBI lineage: Eukaryota > Metazoa > Chordata > Actinopteri > Anabantiformes > Osphronemidae > Betta > Betta splendens. The sequence goes on along the minus strand of NC_040889.2, from coordinate 24,152,900 downwards.
TCGGCCTTGGATGTATGTACAAACCACTACACAGCGGCTCAAACCCTGTGAAAACGTCTCAAAAGACTCGAACAGCAACACCCTCTGCTCGGTGTAATGTATCTGGATTGCCTGTCGGACTGTGTGTCTGAAAAGGTCAACAAGCAACCGGAGGTAATAAATGAGACTGAGGCAGACTGCTTGTGTGGGCGTAATTGGGCTGAAGATCCAATACAGGGGAACAGTGACTTATGGGTAATTACCTGCAATGTCCTGAGACGAAGAGCTGTGAGTGGCTGTCTCTCTGATTCAATCAGGCTCACACAGAGCAGTGCAGTACACAGCCTCGGTCTTAATTGTCCGATATGCTTTCCCTCCGATGCACAGCTGTTTCCTCTCCACTTACTCCAGCAGCATGAGAGCCACAGAGAGACGCACACGCTCCTGTGAACTCATTCACACGCACAAAGTGCCTCTGTGTTGCTTATAAACAAGCACGGCTCCTCCACACTGCCGCCACAGTTCCCACTGTGCCCTCTCAGACTTACAGTCGGCACACAAGCGTAGCTGCATTCAGAACCTTCATCTGTGCGTTTTGTTCGCTGTCATTTCCTGTCATTACGTGCTGATCAGAGAGAACTTTTAGCGGCGCAGTCGGCAGGTCTGCGAAGTCTAGAGGGATATTTAAAGTTGAATCAATGACAGCGAGCAGTAGCAGGATCCAGAAACGTCTATAATGGATTGTTTGAAATAATAGGGATAAATCACAAAGTACAAATTGTATGTAGGGTTATGGTAACAACATCCACCCAAGGATCAGACTTTGGGAAAAACGTAGTGAGAGAACAGTGAACAGTCCGGAAAAGGGAATATTTCTGCAAATTTGAGAACAATTTAACCGTTCACAGCACATAATGCATTAGTGTGAGAGGATTCAGCGACTCCAGGGAAATCTGTGTGAAAGGCCGAGAGCAGAAACCACTGTTGAGAAACCACCATGTTGCTGAAATTAACATAACACTGGTTTGGAAGCACTTTATGAAAAATGTCACCATTTAACACAGCTATGATGCATGCGGCAACGCAACCCACACCAAGGAGCAGAGTTCGTTTTGTGCATAAATCCTGCAGTTTTCTGAGCCGGGCCCATGTCAGATGGCTCCGCGGTCAAACGAGTCCACGTCTTAGCTGGAGCTTTTAGACTTGGAGCAACATCGGGCTCCACATGAGAGAGACCATGGAGCCTGTGAACATAGTAGTGAACTTATGTGCTTATATTTAGTGAGAAACTGAGAAACATGTCAAGCAAATTCACAGCCAGCAGGTTTTAGTGTCACTGTAAATAGGAGAGAAAGAATAGACAAGATGATTCCCATGCTGTATATACATTTATTGTGTAACATGATGAGAGCTTATTGTTGACATGTAGTAGAACATCATCAAACCATTGAAGATCAACACAGATCTTGGCCTCGAGTACAGCAACAACCAACAAACCAGAGCCGTGTCTCCAGGGTCGCGCTCCCAGAATGGGAAAATATAATTGCGCTATAAAAAAAATATATGGGGAGGCCAAACAAGTTAATGAAACTAAAATGACAGTTTGACAGTGCAGCTGCTTTTAATACGGACATGTAGAGTATTTTCCAGTTTTATGAGACTGGTTGACAAATGTCAAAGGAAAACACAAGGCATTAGTCACGATGCCGTATCCACTGCAGTCAGATGAGACGGTGGCTCTGACAAAACAAAACATCAACAGAAATGTAGATTGGAGTCGCCGACCTCACCGCTCAACCAAACAGACCCACGCCGCCGCACACAAGGCAAGAATTAAAGCATTTTCCCCCAACGAGGCGGAAAAGAAACGCTCCCGGTCTCGGAGCAACACAAATTCCAGCATTCGACATCACTTCCAGGCGTAACAGAGCAACACAAGCTACCTTGAACCGACACAAAACCGAGAAGCTGAAGGCCAGAACGCATCATCATAAAACACTGAAGCTGCGCCAAAACATGGCGTTTAATACTGAAAGGCTGAAAGCACAGAGTGCAGAGCGACGGCTCCGCCAGGATTCTGAGATGACACGGTAAAGAACTACATCTACATATGTGCTCTGTCTAGTCGTACTACATACTTCATTACAGTACAGCATCCTATTAACCTGGTAGTGTAAAATATGTCCTATAAACATAAACTCTGTAGAAAAACAAAGAAGCTTATTGAAGGTTCCTCGACGTCTGATTATTGTGCTGAATAAAAACATCTATAACATGGAAATTAGACTCTGAGATACAAAATCTGAATACTATTTAAAATATACGCGTACAAAGTGCTTGCTCTAAAGTGTCTGTAACCTTTACATGTTTGACATAACCAGCTGTTACGCTTTAGTGAACTCACGTTGATCTGGCAGCAAAAGCAGACACAATGTGGTGAACTCCTGTACAAAACGACACCCCTGCGCTTGTAATCCCTACAACCTACAACCTCTAAAGAGAAGATATGGTTTTTATTACATTTCCTGTTCCAGTTCACATACATTCACAATCACCGCTGTACCCATGAAACGAAACCTCAACAGTGCTTGTTTTCTCTTCTATGAAGTCCTTCACGCACACGCACGCACGCACACACACACACACACACACACACACACACACACACACACACACACACACACACACACACTCAGTTTGGATCATGAACCAAATTACAGATTCTCATCATTTAACCCACATTACAAAAAAAAACATTTACATGAGTAAAATCCCAATTAGCAGATTTTACAATCGAACATGTACATTTGCTTAGTGTGTGGTTTTAAACGACCCCTTCGATTAAAAAACAAAACATGTACCGAGCAGCAATATATTGTAATTAGTAATATTATGACATGAACATTTATATATAACTGTAATTTCACAGAACTAGCAAATATATTAAGACATTTATGCAATAGCACTGACTTGCTGGTGTCACAAAAACAACAACAACCACGCTGAGCAATTTGTAAGAAAGATATATTCACATTTTTTTGAAAAGGACCCTTTCCGGCTCCTGCCTGCGGGTTTGTGTCTGGACCCGTCAGAGTGAGTCGGGGATGATTCCACAACAACATCATTCAAAGGCAGGATGCGCTTCCTTGTTTGTGGTGAGATGTGCTCACTCTGAGGCTTCCTCGATGCAACAACAATGCCTCAGTCTCCTTCATTCATGGACTTGAAATGTCGATCCATTGTGTTCCATTACAAAAGCACGCACAACACAGCGCTTCTATTAGCCTAAGCTTGGGTAGCTTATTGTACGCGGGACGATATGCTGCTGTGTTTGTCACAGGCACACGGGACCGTAAACCCTTCACAAAAGGCCGCCCACATTATTATCACCCACACGGGCCGCGATCACTGTCACTGAGCCGAGGGCAGCCTAATGTGGATGAATAACCCAATAAGCAACATCTGCAACAGACTGGACTCTGCAGCTGACTCAGAATCCCCGGGTATTCATCGCTCACCTCTCTACGACGAGAATCAGCAAACCAGGGCTCCTCTCCACGAGCTCTCATCAACATTTCTGGTTTGGAAACTGTGGTCAACCTAATGAGCGTAACAGGAAACATGCAAATTACGGTTTGGTGGCCACAGAACATTTTCAGCCTCGCAACTATTTCAGCCCATAACATTTATGGCTATGTCCGTAAGGCAGAGTTACACATCGTTTAAGGCAAACGTTTCTGATTTAGCGTGTGCATACGCATGCATGTCACCGCAGTAGTGAACGTGCAGTGTCTTTGTAATAGGACTTTACATGAATACATTTATATATAGCAGCCATAGTAATATATAGATGCACAAATCCCAGTTGTGTAAGCAGAAATCCAATAACACTATCATAGGCACAGGTCAGTAATATGGCAGATTGATGAACATGGCTGATTACAGCCTTTCTTCACTTTCACAGTCTTTCAACTTGCTCCAGTTGACGCCTCTTTGTTAGTAACAGCTACTCATTGGGGTTGGAGCCGATGCGGCAGATCGTGATGGATGCTGGTTTAAATTTGATATGATGTGACGCAGCAAAACTAAGCGTGCGCCTTCACATCTGCTAACTAGCTACAGTTTGTCAATGGGCTCTTGGGCAAGGCACTTGGTGCTCTGCGTTCACCGCCGTCTGTCGGAGAATCCGCTTTAATCCTCCCACTTAGCAGGCAATTCACTAGTTAAGCTAAGGCTAATGCAGTTTTTAATATTCCGCTAACTATGTTCCCAGTTGAATCTTCTCACAATGAGACGAAATCCAATGAAAATGAACTGAGGATGAGAGAAAATGAGGCTGTAATACTCTATGCATTATAGAAAATAATTCACGTTGAGCGGCTTCATTTCCCAAATTGCCTTTCAACATCATCCACGTAGGTCAAACAATGCAATGGTTATAGAGCCAGATGTTCACATCTGGGTGATTACAGCTCTTCTCTTCTTTTATATATTATGGAACTTAGTGTTTAAACTATATTTTGGCTGCAGAGCAATAATAATTGGACTTCATATCAGATTGGCTACTCATTCATTTAAATGTGAACAGCACAGCATCAGGAAACCTGCAAGGTCAGACTGCATAGTTGTGTTTCTAGGGTTAGTTGGTTCTGCCTCTCAGCTAATACTTTGTTTATGGTATAAAAATAGATCTCTAATGAAGTACTGTACTAATACGACGCCAATATAAAATGAGCCACAACTGAGCAGCACGACACTTCAGCTAGCAGGAGGTATGGGTGACAACAACCATGACTTGTTCTCTGATCACGACAGTGTGCTTGTTTCCTGCCCCTGAATCCAGTGCCGCTCCTTTCACTCTCTGCTTGATTAAGACTTCATCAGTTCAGCCGGCGCCGCCACCCAGGGCGCGTGGTCTGTCAAACGGCGCTCCTCGACTCCCAAACATCGCGGCCTCGTATCGGTGTCTTTTGCATATTTGCCGACAGACAGGGCGAGCTGTGCATTTGGTTTGTGGCGTGCATGTTTGGCTGCGTTTGCATCGATTGAGAGTCAAGATTAAAGCTTGCGTCTTTTTCCACCTCTCTGCGTCGGAGTCGGCGTCCCCCACGAACACGACACCTGGTGTGTGTGTGCGTGTGCGTGCGTGTGTGTTGTCGCGTCACGGAGCCAGGTTGCCCAGCAGGTCCGGCGTGACGTAGCCCACGGGCAGAGCGGGCAGGGTCTTGGCCGGGTGCTGCGGCAGGCAGGGGGGGGGCTGGTGGGGAGGGGGGTCGACGAGCACGCTGTGCTTGCTGTCCACTTCCTGTATGACTGTGTAGTCCGCGACGGGAGCGAAGGCCGGTGGCGGGGGGGAGTCGGGCAGGATGTAAGGCGACGGGTGCTCCCCCGCGGTGGCTGCAGGGCCGCCGTGGGGGTGGGGCCGCGCGGCCCCGGGGCCTTCGCCGGCCGCGTGGGCCCCGGGGGGAGCGCCCATCTGCCGGGCGCTGCTCTCGGAGGTGTAGCCGCCGCCCTCGGCGTCCACCACCAGCAGCTGAAACTGCAGCTCCTGGTGCTCCTTGCCTTCGGCCTCCTCGGCGTCCTCGCGCTCCGCCCCTTTCTTCTGCGCCTCCCTCTGCGTGGCGGAGGAGGCCTCCTGGATCCGGAGCTGCTGGCCCGGCGACAGCACCACGCCTCCGGAGGGCATGACGTTGCTGACCTGCGCGTAGAAGTCGGTGTTGACCCACGTCTGGGGCCCGGTCGCCTGGACGTGCACGGCGGGCGCCTCCCCTCGCTCTGGAGGCGGGGACCTCTCTGCCGCACCCGCAGGGGCCTCCCCGTCCTCAGGCTGGCCTGGCAGCAGGGCGGCCACGAGCATTAGGGTGTCTTGATTAGGCACATCTGGGTCATAGGAGCTGGCCGGACCCGAGTCTCCATCGGCGAAGCTGGTGGAGAGAGAATCACGTTGAAGCACAGGAACAGAGAGGAGATTGAATTTCTATTTTCAGACCCAGCGTGTGACATTGTACCCGGCTGGGCTGGAACAGGTCCGGTTCATGTGGACGGAGGGTTGGGGCAGGCCGAGCAGCCTCTGGGTGTCCGAGCTCTGGCCCTCCTCCTTCTCCCCACCCTCTGGATACTCGGCGTCCACCTCGATGAACTCCACCCACGGCTCGTCTCTGTAGAAGTCCGGCGCGTACGTGGGCAGGCCTCCCATACCTTCGCCGCTCATGATGAAGTTCAGCTCGTCCAGTTTGCCCTTCTGCACAGGAAGCAAAGGTGGATGCCAGTGTCTTCACTATCCGCAAAGCATAATAATAAAGGTCTGTGGCCGCAGCATGCCGTGTATTTAGCCTTTGCATGGATGATTGTTTTATTTTTTCATATCATATTTATTTTTTTAATCCGAGGTCCAAGGGTTGTTCTATAACGGCCTGCATCTGGCAGTAACACACCCACGACACCGCTGAACCACAGCTCGCCTCACATCTTATCATCACTCACTGGTGCCCATGTTCTTGTTTACTAATCAAAAGTGTCTGTTTGCTGTGTCTATTATTCATGGACTTTATTGCTTTTATTTCATCGTTGGCACAAAACAAACAGTCTGTGTGTGTGTGTGTGTGTGTGTGTGTGTGTGTGTGTGTGTGTGTGTGTGTGTGTGTGTGTGTGTGTGTGTGTGTGTGTGTCTAATGTGCCTCTGAGCCATTTGGACGCCCATCGGTGTCTGTTCTTAATCAAAATTGCAATGCAAATGTAATTTTATAAAAAGAAAAAACAGGGTTACGCAACAATCGATAGAGTCACTCAACTGGTGGAGCGTTGCACAATCTGAATGTCAGCTGTTAATTATTACAATCTCCTGTTTATGCTCGTGTGTGAAAATCATATCGTACGTCAGATGTGATGTTTGTTTCCTGAAACTGAAGATCAATAAGCAGTAAACAAACTTTGGGAATCCACATCGGTCTGTTGACGCGTTAGCTTTGAAAGACAAAGGTGCGATATGAACCAGAAATGTGAAATCTGAGAGAATCTAATAAGTTGTTCAGCAAATCTACCTTCAGCAGCTCTGAATCGATGCCTTTAATTTTGGGTGCGGGAATCGGCGGCAGCAGGATCATCATCACTCTGCAGCGACAGGGACAAAAGGGAAGAGCGCCGAGCGCCCGGGGGGTCCGTGAGTATTGTGCGCACGGCATGATGGGAGCCGCACAACGACTGGTCCTACCTGTGCTGCTGGGAGACGACGATCAGCAGGATGAGGATGAGGATGCCCACGATGCCGAAGACGACGATGAGCGTGATGGGGAGGACGGCGCCTGAAGGAGGCAGAGTCAACGAACCGCCACGCATTCCCTCCACCTGACATTTATGTTCATTTCCCCCCGTTTGTTCCTACCTCCAGGCATCTGGATGAAGATGGAGTCACTGAACTCTCCAAACTTGGTGTAGGCAAACATCCTGCAGCGGATGTGCACCTCGTACTCCGTTCCCGCCTGCAGGCCGTAGATGGTCTGCTGGGTGTCCGTCTGAATGTCCAGCTGGAGCGCAGAGAAATCAATCAGCTTATTTTACTCTTTCAATTAGAAAAAAGCATGAACTAAACAGCATAAATCCCACGCTGCTGTGTGAAAAGACCTCCAAACAGGCAGCGAAGGGCTCTGTGTTTGTGTTCAGAAGCTATGACCTTTCCACCGGCTCAATTGTGGAGGCATTTCAGATACATTAGATAGAGAACATGCTGTTATAATAGACGGCTCTAAAACTGTATCCAAGGCTGCATGTGTCACACTGGCTGTAATGAATATGAGCGTGTACAAGGCCCCGTGGCCTCTGACCTACAGATCCCTCCCTTGACTTCCTTCAGGGAGGCTGTGTTTTCCCAGAGGGCCGTGCTCTGGCTCCCACTGCCTTGCCAACAGAGCTGCGCCACATTTGAGCCACAGGCCCCCGGGGGGTGAGGGGGGGAGGGAAGGAAACACGACACGAGAGAGAGAGAGAGAGAGAGAGAGAGAGAGACTCACCGCCTCCCAGCTCGTGGCGTTTCTCTCCTGGTACTGGAGCTCGTACTCCAGGTGCATCCAGCCCACCTTGACGTCCGCCGAGGGCGGGTGATTCCAGGTGACCTTCACATCATAGCTCAGCCCGGAGGGACTCATCTTCAGCAGGGTCCAGTTGAGAGACACCGGCGGATCGGGACGAACTGCGGGGAAGGTCAAATGCCACCACCCGTCACATCGCTGTCAGCGCCGTGGAGGCATAGTCTGAGCCTCACGTTGGTGTCTGACAGATGCACACATGTGGTACTGACCGATACCCTCCACGGTGAAACAGTCGTCCTCGTTGTAGTAGGTGACGTTGTTCTGGCCGCGGAGCTGCACGCAGTACGTGAGCCACGAGGTCGTGTGGTTCACGCCGAAGAAGCACTCCTTGTTCTCGTATATGTACTGTGGACACTCCTTCCACTCGCTGGTCGGGGAAATGAAGGGAAGCCTTGAGGGAAAGGAAACGGCGGGTGAGGCTCACGTATGCGCTTCCCAGACGACTGCTGGGACTTGGGGGTGAAGCACTGCAGGCACACTCACTGCTTCCTCATGTAGAAGACTCGGAGCGCTCCGGGAGCCGACAGGTTGTGGAAGCGGCCCGGACTCCACCGGCAGCGGAATGTCTCGCGGTTCCTCGACGTGCACTCTGTGAAATGCGGCTCGAGGGGCGCTGGGAGCCGAAAAAGGGGAAGGTCGGAGACACAAAATCACCTTTCAGCTTAGCCAGTTTAGTCGAGGTACCATGAAATACCGTCAGCATCCATCCTTTAACACGTTACTATAGGACCATGTGTCCCAAACATGCACCCCCCCATTTACATCCCTGCACATGGATGGCGGCTTTGGGCAGAGCGTCCAGTCTGCGGCACGTGTAAAGCTACCTGTCAACATACGCACCAGGGTGAGTAAGCAGGCCGGAATTACACGGCATGAAATCTGAGTCACTGTCTCTCTCGCTCTTAAATCTTGACACACACATTTAATCCCGCCTCCCGAGGCTCTGACTCAGCCCTTTCCACGCCGTCCCTCCCTCCCCCCGATCCCCTGGCAGCCTCTCTCTCTCTTCCTCTCTCTTTCTCTTCCTCTTCCTCTTTCTCTCTCTCTCTCTCTCTCTCTCTCTCTCTCTCTCTCTCCTCTTCTCTCCTCCCTCTCTCTCTTCCTTCTCTCTCCCCTCTCCCTCTCTCCTTCTCTCTCCTCTCTCCTCTCTCGCCTCTCTCTCTTCCCTCTCTCGGAGAGAGAGAGAAAGAAGCGCATCTAGCGCACTATCTATCTCATCTCTCTCTCTCTCTCTCTCTCTCTCTCTCTCTCTCTCTCCCTCTCTCCCTCTCTCCCTGGAAGCCAGTTTCTCTTCCAGGTGAGAGTTTCAGGGTTTGGTGCAACCATAAATCAGCAGCTGGATGTATCATTGATTTCTGCGCTGCCCACTCCCCCCCATCTCACTGTCAGGCAGCACAAATCTCAAATCTCATGCAGGCCTAGAACACAAGGAGGGTAACACAAGTCTGACCACAGACAGCCCAGTGTAAGATAATGCACACTCCCCATTTATTTGCAGAGATTCAGATTATGACTGATTACTTTGCATGCGTACAGTACCCCCCACCCCCCCTTCCCTGCACACCACTGTTGCGGGTTCCCAGTGCTTTGCTATTTCAACTCGCCCTCCCTCCCACAGCCAACAAATTCCAGCTGCCACCATCAAAGAGTTTTCTGCAGATGCGAAGGAGAGCTTAGAAATACCACAGGAGCCGTTACATAACCCCACAGACAAGCATGATTTTGGGGTTAAAACAAATTCCTTAATGCCCGAAGGTCTAGTGGTAAGAAAAAAAAAATCAAGCTTGTTTTTATTGCACAGCTCTGTTCCTGACTCAATTTCATTATTGTTGTTTATAGTTTTCTAGCCCAAATGATTATGAGTACTTTTTCATAACAATGTCATAGAATTAGGAAAAGCAAGTTGCAGGTCTCTCACAAACCAGGGTTAGGGTTGGGTGGAGGGGGGGTGTCTTGACAGCTGAGGATAAGCTGTTAATTGCATTGCAGAGCCTTATTCATCATCCAGCATCACACAACATCAGCGATGGGAAACCAAATCCTGCCATTTACCACCAAACAATGAGCAGCTGAAAGTCCTCATTGTATATCTGTCCATAGTTTGTGGTAATGTGTGTTTGTGTGTGTGTGTGTGTGTGTGTGTGTGTGTGTGTGTGTGTGTGTGTGTGTGTGTGTGTGTGTGTGTGTGTGTGTCTCTCTCTCTCTCTGAGAGAGAGAGAGAGCTTTACATCCTGCCTTCATCACTTCACCCCAAAAGGAGCGGGGAGCCTCAGCGTCAGCTTTCCCCACTGCACGTGAGGAGCCTAAACACAGCAGGCTGTCCTCAGACCAGCCGGTAAACAGCACTAAACAGTGGGGAGGAGGATGTACAGTATTTATAAATGCTTGGCTGTGGTGATGAGCCACAATCTCCATCAAGAAGAAACCCAGACTAAAACTCTAAACGAGGCTTGTTAGGAGTCATCTTCCTTCTGGCTTGGACATCTTTGTGGTCATTTTTCATCTCTTTGGGCCAGTGGGTGTCCTCCCACTGAGCTCTGTGACCTGCTGACACTTCACTTCTTACACAGGCCCAGAAACCCACTGAACTCAATAGGCATTTTCTTTTTTCAGGTTTTCAGAACTGTTCCAAAATGAACACATTTAAAAAATATCTCAAGATATTAAACATTAAGAAATAAAACATCCATCTTCCACAGGGGTGGCAGAAATAGATAAAATGGGAAATATGGGTGTGATTATTTGAACATTATAAAACAGGGGTTTTTAGATTTAGTTTCTTGAAAAAGATGTTTCTTACTACTCTAGATGTGCTTCTTTCCCATTCTACCATAAAATGAAACACAAAATAGGCACAAGGTGCTGAGAGACTGTGAGCGTCTCTCACCACACAAAACGCTGTCTCTGCTCACATCCCATTGTGCTCCTGAACGGAGCAAACTCAATTACGTAACGCTCAAACCTACGGCAAAACTCAATTTAATCCAAACAGGAAGAGTAAACATATATTTTTTTCTAGATATTGTGTATTTATAGATCACATGCTGCATGAGGTTTGACAGCGTCGGATCAGATGGGCCACATCATTTTCTGCAGACAGTGCGAGTGCGTGAGCTTATGTTCACCAGCTGGAGACACTGGCGGCGCGACACACGACACTGTGAGGATAAAAGCATCCGCCGGTGTGCAGTGTCCGGCACCGCATCAAGTCCCTGCACTGCTGCACGCAAACACACGCTCACATCCGGTAACGCACACGGGCGTGAGTACTAATATGCGTGCAGCAGATGGCACGGTTTGTCCTCCACAGCCTGGGACGATGGCGAACACACAGGAGCAAGCGGGGGAAAAAGGCAGGAAAAACGGGAACAGGTGCGGGAGCGGGTCGGAAAATTCCCACGGGAGCGTCACAAGTCCTCCTCCACAGCGAAAGCCGGCGCGCTGATGTGGGTCAAATGTTGAGCGACAAAGGCCGCGTGGCATTTGGGACAGTGAGAACGGGGTGAAAAGTGGGCCAGGAGGGGGGCGGGGTGGGGGTGGTGGTGGCGGAGGGGGGGTGCGAGAAGGTGAGAGACCGCAACAAGATCCAAACAAGCGGGTCTAAAGAGGAGATATAAATAACTGCCAATACGCACACCCTGACCCTCCACCTTCCCAACAATAACAAAGACTATCAAAGTGCCATTGTCCAGTTCCTTGAACAGGACCCGCCTTTGTCCCACTTGCACAATAACCTATGGCTTCACTTCCCGGTCGGAGCACGAGCCCCATGGTTCTCATCAGTGACCCACGCGGCCTATGAGCCCCAGCTAACGATGCAAATCCTCCTCTAATCACATTACGGCCAACAGTGTCAGCTCAGTTATGTCATATTACGTCCGGGGGGGGGGGGGGGGGGGTTAAATATAGACGAGCAGCAAAACACACACTAAACTGACTCCGACTACACGAAGGTGTGTCTCATGAAACCCCCGATTTCTGACGTATGGTCGCCTCTTTGTGCGGCGCAGAGCGGCCGCGCTCGCATCGTAATTGCAGCCATTTCTTCCGTTCGCCGAGCGTTCCTTGGCCGCGTGCACCGGCTGACGCGCGCATTCCTGCCCGTCCGCGCGCGGCGCCTCCGACTCGGCGTGCGACTGCGAACGAGGCCTCCGACGCGGTGCCCAGAGAAAACACGCCCGCAGGCTCGTCTTGGAAGCAGACTGCGCGCGCGGGCCTCGGCGCGGTTACCCCTGGTTACCGCCTCTCGGGCCGAGAGCACAACAGGATCAATCTATCGAGCCCGAGGAGCGAGGCCCTTTTGAGACACGCGGGCAAATTTTCAGAAGGCTGATGGAAAGGGCGGAAAACGTGTGTGGTTTGTGTGCGAGACAGAGATCAGGACAAATGACTCGCACCGACTAGAACCGCTCTGGTGAGCCTTTAAATACATAGGACGCTCTCTTAATGCCTACTCTGGGTTTGTTCTGTGGCTCGTCCAACAACAGACGTACAAACGTTGCAGGAACAGTAAAAGCCAAACGAAGCCTCTTGCAGTCGTCGAGTGGAGCAATAGATGGTTTAGAGCACACGACGCAGGGATTTCTGCAACAATTTACTTGGAGCAGCTTCCAGTTTCAAATCGGAGGCCGAATCGGGGCGAGCGAGAGAGAGAGGGGGAGAGAGAGAGGCAGGCTGTATGTGTTTGCTCGTGCTATCGTGTTTACATACGTTCTAATGGCTGCTGAGGAAGACCAGGCGCTCACTCCAAACCTCGCCGGCGGTTCCGAGGAGGTGGGAGCTCTGAGCCACGACGAGTCCAAACGTCTGAGGGCAAATAGTGTCCCAGGGCTTAAAAAGGGCTCAATAAGATGCACTCAGGTAGATTAAATGATTATATTACAACTTTTACACAGATAGCAGAAGGTTTTCACGTGATCAGCAGCTTCTCCAGCTTGCGTCCTCGCCTTCTGAGGGAAGCCAGCTAATGAGAATCAGCGAAACATGGGCAAAACTGTAGCCATTAATTTGTAACCGCTTTGCCAACATGGCCCTTAACCACAGTTGCTCAATCCCACAGGGGACGCTGACAGCACACGCACACGCACACTCCCCTCCGAGCCTTTAAAGGGGAAAGGAGCGGATTGATTCACAACTAGAATCTGGTAAACAGAAAAATTGGCCGCTCTGGTACCGGCGCCGGCTCCAGAATCATTTCTGCCTGGAAGTGCCGAGGAGATTTCAACACTAAACACTGGAGCAGGAATAATAATGGCTTCCCACTTTGCCAGCTGCTGTGGCGTCACTGTATTTCTCTGATCAGTGCACACAGCGAACGTGTGTTTTAATATGAGGGTGCTAGCATTTCCTCCGTTAGCATCAATAATTACAACCTTTTACCCTTGACAAAGACGCACAAAGCAGAAAAGGAGCAAAACTGAGATTGGTCTTCAGTTTGACGAGCTCGCCTCCTTTACTGGATGCCAGTGGAGAAAGGAAGCACCCAGATTATTTATCTGACGTAGGTTTCATTGTCCTGCTCAAGGATGCGCCGAGTGCAAGGCCGATAAAAAAAAACTGCTCCCACTTCACCGCTTCATGTGCAAATGTGCGTTGCGGCCACATTAGCGACTGTCGTCTGCATCAGCGGGTTGTGCGTTCTTCTCTAAGCCGTTGAAACGACACTAAACGGCTAATAAGATGCCCCGCAGTCGTTGTGCGGCGTGCGCCAGATGTGCCCCTCCGTTCACGGGGGGGTCATTAGCGCCGCCGCAGACGGACGCCGCTGGGGAATCATTCACATGCGCCGCGGACATGTGCAGGTACAGTAGCCACGTGGATCCGGCCGCCCGCTCCGGCAACACGTGCGCCGACGGCCGACCCGCACGCAGCTCGTGACGCTCAAGCGAGGCGCTGCTAAATGGCCCAGTCCGCGAGTCTGGGTGAGCGCCTCGCGGCTTTTTGACCAGGCTCGTCCAGATTTCTATGAACAATTAGCCAGCTGCTAACGCCTGGTCGCTTCACAGGCACGTTTAGAGAAAGTCAACACCGGAATCGATCCATTCTGAGCAGAGAAACTCTCCAAATCATGTGCTGGCCTGGGAGGCTGTAGGTAGGCTTTAGACAAACAGCAGATTATTTTGGTCAAGGCCTCCAGACTTTTACCCATTCACAGATGCTGTTACTTGTTCATGATCCGGTACGAGAAGACAGGACAGCTCTGTGGACTTGCTTCTGTTCGGCCTGTTTCTCCACCGCGGCATTCTTTCACCTGATTATTTCAAACGGTTCACTGACAGCTGGATTAGTTGGCTGAACATCCTGCGTCGCCCGTCCCTGGACTTTGACAGAGAAGCCGCGGCCGCGTATTTACCTACTTCTATCGATCTCCGGCCTGTCAAACAGGCCGGACACCAGGAACGGGTGGCGTTTGCTCAACGGCGGACCTTTCCACATGTATTTGTGCAAACACCGCCGTCTGCAACTTGTGTCTGACATAAGACGCGATAATGAGCCCGGTGCACGCGAAGCCTTCATGACTCGCGTTAATGTTTAATCGACCGCTTACCTGGCGCCGACGCGTGGTCCATGAGGAAGGCGGAGCCTGGAGCCGACAGCCAATCCAGGGAGGAGACGAGGAGGAGCAGGAGGTTGGAGGAGGACAGGGAGACGGCCATGACGCTGGAGAGAGAGGGCAGACGGGAGCATGAGGGGGGAACACGGTGGTGGTAATTATCAGGCCGACGCCAGGATGACATCGCCGTGTGAAGATCCCTCCTGCGAAACGTTTTCTGTTTCTGTCTCTTCCCCCACAACAACACAGACACTTGTTTTGAGCTGGTGCATGTGAAAGTTAACAAAGCATAGTGCGTAAAAGTAGTTAATGATCAGTGTATGTAACAGTTGAATGTGTTCTACATCTTTTTATAGGCAATAAAAAAACTCATATCAACCATTAGCATTGATTTTATGCAGAAGGAGAAAATTGAAAGATAAACAGAGAGACTTCTATTTCATTGCAACAAGGCAAATGAAATGAAGTTTAATGTTAAAGCTTCCAATGTTTTTTATCCCAGAATCCAGTCAAAGATGCACAAACAACATCTATGAATGGTGACCTTTGTTTTGGACACCTGGTGGTCGCTCCATTATGTTCACCAAGTAGCTGCTAACTTTGACTGTGGGCAGTTGGACGCACGCACACACACACACACACACACACACACACACACACACACACACACACACACACACACACACACACACACACACACACACACACACCATTCAGGAGCTGCAGTGTGTGGGGACAGGATGGACGGGAGCAGCGACGGGGTTTCGTCGTCGATTTCTACGTTTCATACCATCAACACAGAAACTCTCATTATTAATGATAAACTCCTGTTATCGTCAGCTGCAGCAAAATACAGAAGAATCTCGAAATACTTCCTGGCAAAAAATGCCTGCCCCCGTCCCGACACGGTTGCATTTCCCCGGAGCCCGAATCCGAAAAATCTACACTTGAATTTCCCAACGAAACCTTTAACACAGAAATAAGCGGGCGCTTCTCTCAGCTCGTCCACCCACTGCTAAAATAGGCTTTTCCTCTTAAATATACGTGCAGTGATTCAGGAAAACGACTGAGGCCTTTCTGCCCAGTGCCCTGCTGTTGGTCAGCGAGTCCTTCCAGTCCAGTCCAAACTCTATATATAGGGCGAGCGTTCTGTCCGCGCCCTTGTCTATTTACAGCGGCGTCTCTGCAACGTCGCTGGGCCTCCAGCAACCTCCAATGAGGAGGCTAATTTTCTGGCAGAACCCAAGAATAGAGGACCTCAAAGCTGTAGGGAGACCATTAAGACCTCACGTGCCAAAGCGTCCAGTTGATGCCAGAAAATGTGGAAGTCGCGCTTCTCCTTGCTTGAATCCGTCTTCGTATTGTTCCTGACGCCCTTTGTCCCCTTCGGGTTTGGACGAGCGTTCATTGCTAAATAAAAGCGAAAAACATCGCACTTTTCTTCACTCATCAAAAGCTGAAGCACCGTGATTATGGTGAACTTAACAAGCCTCAGATGAGCGATTTTCTTTACGACTCCAGGAGGGTTTAACATTTTTGCTGATGTAAAACCAACATTCTTTGCGCAGCTACGGAACCAAAGAGGGGCCGAACAGGCGAGCAGCTCCTCCATTCCAACATGTGGCCTCATCTTAATCCTCACATTACTCATCTCCCCCTCCTCCTCCCCCTCCTCATCTGTAAAAGCCCTGGCAAGTCTGGCCTCCTCACCATCTCTCGCATGTTCTCTGTTCTCCTGCGCTCTGAGGCTCACGGCTAATCAGAGGAGAGGGAGGCTCGGCCCAGGCCTCCTGTGGTCCCTGGTAAACAGTCCAGGTCCCCGTGGTCCAACATCCTTCCAGTACCTCTGCCATAAAACTAACATGCACGCAAATTATTAGATCTTAGGCAGAGAGAAACATTAGTTAAAACACAGACACATGTTCCTCCTTGAGAGCATCTGAATATTGGAGTTTTTCCAAGCACACCTTGTTTTGGCGTCGCTGTGGCAGCAACACGGTCTTCAAATCTTAATCATCTGTGTCTGTTCTGAAGGAGCTGACGAGGCAGACCAGAGGAGGGTAGAGGCTGATGGGGTCATGGTGTGGGGCCCAAGCCAAAGAACAGGAAAGGTTAGAGGGTGAGGGGTCACGGCGGACGCTCCCTCAGACTGATGTTGCAAGTTTGAGATTTCTCTAAAGACAAAACCGAGCGCAAAGCTGATCTATGGATTCTCTCCAACTGTCTTCGAGAACGTTCACACACGCCCCATGTAGTCAATATAAACCCATATAATGTTTCCATCGGAACAGTGGGCATCCTTATACCATTTGACATGTAGAGAGATTGTTTTGAACCTATGATCACCTGTCCAGGTCAAAGCCTGACACTTCACCACTTGTACATGAATGAGTTAAACTGATGATTTGATGCTGTAAAAAGCCCAAAATATCCAAAAACTGAAGTATTACAAGTGCAAGTGAACAATTAATTCAGAAATATACCATTTGACCAAGTTAAATGAGTAGCTGTACTGCACAAAAGTGTAATTAAATGTTTTTCACCACAAGGTGACATTTTGAATCAGCCTTTTTCTTCTTCCAGTTATATTATAGTGGCGTCTGGTGTAAAGCTGGGCTGGAAATGCAGAACCTGAGCTTTGCCATTGCTTTAACAAGGTTTCACAAAAAATACTACATTTGGCTTCAGTGAGGGGGTGTAGGGACTCAAAGTGCTTTAATACAGTTGTGTTAATGCAATGCCTTCACTGCTTGCACATTATCCACTTTTTCTTTTTACAAGACCCTCGCTCACATTCATTGCTGTTAGACCCCAATACTTATCTCAGTAACAATGGATTCAGGTAGTTTTGAAGCATGGCATGAAAGAGTCACTGAATTACTAGCAAATATATCAAAAGCCAAAGTGACTACGGGGTCTGATTTCTCCAGGAAAGACAAATATTAAAGCCAATTAACTACATCCAGGGAAGAAAGCCCATAACAATAAATACTAAGAGTGTGACGCAAAAACATGTGATTAATGGGTGGAAAAAGACAGAAAGATACTCACAAAACCTGTGACTACAAGAAGACGAGCTCATATCAAGCAATAAAGTAAACTGGGACTTTCTCTGAAATGTCACGTTATGAAAAGTGTTGCTTGCTGCAGCAGGGTTCACGTCGGATAATTTAGAAAGAGGCTGCGGAACAGTGCGTCTGGAGGACACGCAGCTCAGCGAGACCGAGTGTTCTCAGTGTGGAGAAACGCTGAAAAGCAGCACGTTAACATGACAACTGCACCAAGAAATGAGAATGTGCAAAGTCACCAGTGTTAATGTTTGCTTTTTTTTTTTTTACAGCAACAGCACTTCAATCATACACGTCCACCTACAGCAGCAGCATAAAGCATCTTTAACCACTTCATCTCAGCAAGCTGAGGTTATAGTATTATATCAAAAATGCTCTGTCGACACTTTTATCATTATCATTTCATAAACTTGTTCATAAACACACACACACACACACAGTCCAAAGGTCCACTCTCGGCTCCCTCAATAATTACACAAGCATCATGCAAATAGATTTTCTGCGCTCCACTCTCACGTCCCCCAATAAAGTCATTAAAATAAACAACATTTGAGTAAACATGCTGCAGACTTTATCGTGATCCTGCACCGCGTTGCACCACATGTCTGTGTAGAACAGTTCACGCCGGCAGAGCTGTTCCCCATAAGCCTCGGACCGTTCCCCATATTTACATGCATTCATTACGTTGTGGTGAGGGTCCGTACGTGCAGACAGAGGACGCGTTTTTAACCCGCGTGCACGCGGGTGTGCGCACGCTCGCTGGCATCTACACCCAGCTACTGGACGGCTCTGATGTCCCCCCGCTCTGATTTCATGGGAGAGGGTGGAAAAGTCCGAGTCAGCACACTGGCATGAGAAGAGGCTCTGCTGGAAACGGATCAGGACACACATCTGCAAAGGCTGCTCCGCGTGTGTGGGAGGACGAGCGAGAGAGCGAGAGAGAGAGAGAGAGAGAGAGAGAGAGAAAGAGTGGCTGTTTGTCTGCGTGCGCCTGCCACTGCACATTATTGTATACGGACAAAGTCAAGTGTGTGTAGTGGCGTGAGAGTAAGACTGATAAAAAGCACAGATCTGAACCGTGATCTTTGAGGAAGGTGTCGGCTTTGCAGCAGTGTGTGCAAACGTGCAAACATCTGTGACGCTACACGTCCCCCCCAAAGCTAAATGTTTTCATCCCATCCAGACGCATGACACCGGTAAAAGAGGCGGTTGCCATGGCGGGTTGTTTCACAGACAATTAAAGTCCAACTACTCCGACATCAGCTTCATGTACGAACTCATCTGGATCTGGGCTTCGGTGATTTACTGTACTGTGGTTTGATTGGTACACGCTCGCTGGTTAAGGTTGCAGGGTTCGCTATTATTTGAAAAAAGAAGAAAAAAAAATGAAGGTCTATCAACTCGTGTGTTGTTTTGGACGACTAAATATAGACGGGCAGCGTGTACCTGGCTAATTTGTTCGAAATCCTGCATTTTCTTCCTGTGACGCGCGCTCACGCACGCCGCCGAGGACCGATGTGGGTAAAATCTAATGGCCTCCAGAGAGCTGTTGAGCTGTCAGAGGGTATAGAACGCAACAGCTGTACTTACCGTCGCATGTGGGAGTCTATCAAACACTGAGTCAGAAACAAGCGTCTCTTAAAACTCCCCACCTCATCTATTAAAGCGCGTTCTTACTTCATTTACCATTATGCATGTCCTTCGTGGAAGCTCTCCTTCCACATTAGTACTTATCGAGCACCCGGTTCCAACAACAAATCTCATTATGCTTGGTTCAGAGACATTCCAGGGAGCAATATCCAACTATCAAATATTAAAGAAAAGCGTGTGCTATCACACATATCAAACAAGGAGACAGACTGTTGATTATCATTAAATCAGCATCTGACCTCAAAGCATCCAGTGGGCATAATAATCATGCATTAAATATGGCTATGAGGCTCTGCAGTGCAATAAATGACTACTCATGAGTGAGAATATACACAAACGCTGCAGCAGCAGATGAATGAAGTATATATATATATACACTACATATTAAATACACTACATATTAAATACACTACATATTTAAATGACAAAGCCTTTTCCCTGAGATTAAAAACCCCAATCACAATGTTTGCACACTTAGTTCAGTCTCAGTGTGAAGTGCATCCCAATTAAAGCACATTTCTAAGAGCTGCTGCAGAGAAACACATGGGGGGAAACTTCCATTGTAGCCTCTCAAACGCCTGCAGCCAAGATTAGTTGCTAATTATTTTCACTGTTCAACTATCATGGATTTAGTGATGCAAAGTGAAAAGCACATGAATAAATAACTTCTCCTTAATGGTGTTCAATGTGTTTTCAATCATTTAAAACCCTGATCTGTAGCGGTTTGCTTTTTATTATTTGATTAATAGATCAAAATACTTTGATACTGATCTTCACAAAAAAAGAGATAATTATTTGTGTTTTACGGCTCCTGGCTGGGCTTAAACTGCTCATAGCAGTTAGTAACAACAAACAGAACACAAGCAAATTCACATTTTTTCACACAAAAACACGATAAAACACATGAAGCCGCAAACGCAAGATGTGCTCATCAACCCGCATGCAACAGAAACACAAACTCAGAAAACACACTCAGAGTCCTATAGAAAACAACAAAAAGGGAGCAGCAGACAGAAGCCTACTGTTGCCATAGTGACTCACAAATATGAGTGTACTAGTATTGTGATGCTGAAAAGTGTTTATTCATTTTTACAAGATTGGAAATGTTATCCAGCGGCCTGCTCACCTGGCCCAGTGTCTCCTTCAGTATTTACCCTGGATCTTTGTTAGTAGATTAGTGTGTGGAGGTTTTTTGCCACCATCAGAATATTGAATATTATTCACGTACATCAGGAACTTCACCCGGAGTTAAAGGAGCCTTCAGATCTCCAACACATGCCGCCTTCTCCTCCATCCGGGTATTAGGCTGAATTTCAGTAGGCTTAAACACCGAATAAAACTCCTGAGGTCTCGTGCAGAGGCGACCCCTCACCGGGTGGGCTGAGGTGAGACGGGCTCCATCCCGTCCCCGCGCGACCAAGCTGCGCTGCGCTGCGCGAAGCCGAGTCGCAGCGGAGTTTTTCGGACAAACTCACCTGAGTTGCGCTGCGATTAAACGCAACCCCTTGCTTTGACCCGGGCGAGAAGTTTTTGCCCCGATGAGTCCGATGCGTGAGAAGAAACGCAGAACACGTTTGAAGCAAAGTTTCGCGAAACACGCGTGCAGCTTCCGAAAGGCTGGGATTCGGACACGCGCCGATGGGCCGAGATTTGAAAGAGCACAAACGCACTTACTTGCAGAATCTGGGCTGGAAAACACCGCAAAGACAACGCAGGGGGACTTTCAGAACTTGGACATCTGATGGCCAGCGCGAGCCCCGAACGGCACGAAAAGTCCTGCTGCTTCGGTCCGCTGGGATCCGTCCGAGTCCGCGGTTCACATCACCCGATCGTCGGATGGGGTCGGTGCCGCGGTTCTGTTGGGGATTTGTCTGCCTTGCGCTGCTGCTCAGCTCATCATCTCGCCTGCTTTCCTGGATACGCGCGTTACGTCGCAGAGAACCAGTACGTGAGTGAGCGATCGAGGGAACGAGCGAGCGTGTGTGTGTGTGTGTGTGTGCGCGCGCGCGCTTCACATGGCAGTGAAGCGCCCTCATCCGCCGACGACGGCCACGGAGAGGACAACAGGAGAGAAAGACTTCCAAAATAAAACCCAGGCTTTCGGATTCGGGTCCAGGTTCAGCTCAAGTGAAGAATAAACACTTTGGGGAACTTGTGATCTACTTACTGAGTCTAAAAATCCCGCTGGGTCGTGTTTTATAACATCGGCCCTTCTAATAAGTTCCAGTAACTCGTGTTTAGTATTTTCGGAAAACACTGCTTTTCATGATGCAGTCTTAATATTTCCCATGCTTTTACAGAATATGCATTCACGCTTTCATTACGTTCACTGGCAGAATGGCTGGCGTGTGCCACAACCACGGTCCGATCCATTTAGTCACGTGGAGGCTCCACTGGAGAAGTGACGCCACGAGAGGCTCGGCCAGAATTTCAGCTGTTGAATGTGGACCACCGACCCAGGAGCCGTCCATCAGCGCGGACGCCCCGCCCACGCACGTGAGGGAAGGAAGCGCTGCACCCGTGCGCCCAGCTGTTGCTGCTGCCTTGTGCGCGTGCGTCCGCGCGCAAAGTGCGCGAGGCTCTGGAAAAGAATCGCAGAATTAAGGTTTTAATCAAAAACGGTGCACGTGCGGGTTTGCAGCGCTGCATCCTGCCAGCATTTATCTACCGCTGACTAATACCAGGAGCGTGTAGCGGGTTTGTAGTGTGAAGCCTTGATGAGGCCCTAGGTGCGTTTTTCTGGCCGTCATGCTTCCTGTCACTGCACGCTGTGTTGACATAATTTGTGATGTCAGGGGAAAGAATTGGATCGGCCCGTCTGCATTGAGCCCAGCTGTCCTTGTATCTTTACACCCCTGTCCCCCATCTCATTTACAAGGTCCACAAGTTATGGCTCCGGCGTCTCCAAGTCCTTTGGCTGCCGTGCGCATTAAAGCAATTGACGGCACCGAGGCCGCTCTGGAGTTTGGTTTATTTACAACTTTACAACTACAACGACCCACTGCCGCTGGATTATATTTAGTAACGCCGTTCGTGCGCTTCCTCTGAATACACACAAAAATAATTTGGATCAATCTCATTCGCTGACCAACTCACAAGAACCTGAACAGTTTGCGTGTAAACGAGCCCTAAGCATCACGGAGGGCTCTGATTGGTCGAGAGTGTGGGCGTCTGTTGAATTAGTTCCTTTGTTATGGAATACTCATTCCTGTTATTGTCTGCTCCCAGTGATCATGTGAACCTGCGCTGTATTGGATGTGACACCAGAACAAAGCGTCCGGCCCACAGAGTGCCTGCGTCGGAGGACCCGAGACCCGTGGCCCCCGAGCGCTTCCCTTCAGCTATTCAGGTTATTTATCGAGCGCGATTTCACATAAGTCATTTCAAGGTTTGAGATCTTATAGAGCGCAAAAATACATCTGTGTGGAAAAGGAAACAAAGCCCACTTGAGCTGCGCGAAACGAGAGCGGAGAGGAAAAAACGTCCCTTTCAACAGAACACACCTCCAGCAGAACCAGGCTCTGGGTGGGCGTCCGGTTCTGCTCCTTTAGAGGCATATTCAGTGCAAATGAATGACGCCAAGTCTTAAGCAGCTGTCACAACTGTTCCCACCATGTTTGTGTTGGTCATTAAAGTCTCAACTTCTTATTAGACGCGTACAGAAGCTTATAGTGACGCACAGCGGACGGACCCGGGCTGGTGGTTCCATTCACACAACAATTGGGCTGATCAGCGAAGGAGCGAGGCAGCGTGGTGGTTTTTTAGCAAACATTAAAACTATTCACAGGCAGGTTTAGTGAGTCACGCAGAGATAGTATAAACAGAATGAATCCAAGCGACTGTGTAACGGGGCTCTTGTAATTACGCGAACCATTTGCGTGTTTGTGGGAAGCACTGGAAGTCCTCGGTGCAGAATAAGCTGCATATGGTTTAGTTATACTTGCAAAGCAACTGGATTCGGATGAAAGCCGGGACGTGGCTGCTCTCCTGCACCAGTAGAGACGAGGCAGCAGGGGGTACGCAGGTGGACCAGCACACTCACGGTCCTGTCTTCTTCATTACAATGGCTTAAGGTCTGGCACACATAATTCTCTGTTAACACTATGGACACCGATCGTGTGTTGTGCGGTCCCTGACCTGCCGCACACGCGACTGCAGGGGGAGGCAGGATGCACGCAGCGGAGAGGGCAGGAAATTGGAGCGAATTGGTGAGATGTCATGGGATGAGTAAGATCCAGCGAGTATCAGCGTGAGAGCCCCACCATGTGCAAAACAACACAATTAAGAGGGACGCTCGGTCTAATCAGTGAATGCATCATGCAAATGAGGTGTTTTTTTCCTACGATTCCTGCTTTAATCTAGGCCGTTATCGCAGAATACAAATCAGGGACTTAACTCTAATGACGGGAGGAGAGTGGAAAGAGCGAGACGAGGCAAAGGTAAAGACGGAGGGGCGGAGGAATATGAGGAGAGTTACATAAAAACAGTCAGGGAACGGGAGGGAGCAGGATCGGATCATGCGTTTGTTGGATTTAGCTGTTTTGAGCAGGTTTAGGCTAAGTTCATTCGTTAGAGTCAGCCAATTATTAACACAGCAGCAAATGGTTGGATGTCCGCATTTGTTTTGTATTTTTAAGTGCACACTTTTCTTGTAAATGCTGAAAATAGGGTTCTATTAGGCCCTGATCTGGACAGAGCACAGCATAAGAAGGCTTTTTGACGGTGCATCTGTTGAAACGGAAAGCTGTGCCTGTCCCAACAAATGTGGTTTTTCAATTCAATATTTGACTTCCTGAAGTCAACAAACATAAATAGGACCATTGCTGGAATGCACGGGACAGAAGAAACGCTCCCCGATCAGGCAGAAAGAAGTGAGAAATGCATCTGCTGAAACATTCTCCACATCGCAGGAGACTGATGGCTCAGCGTCTCCATTTACGCCTTAAGTCAGTAAACAGGGGTTTCTGCTTTGTAACATCTTACCCCAGAGGCCCCTCTTTAACTGTGGAGGACAAGAGGCAGCTGGATGTCTGCTGCTCATTCACACAACCTCCCCCACCATTATTTACAGTGTGTCCACAGTCTGCTGTCTATTGACCGGACCTTGAAATGCTCATATTCCTTCCAGCAGCTGGCCTGTAACTTCATTAACACTCTGGGTTGTTGTTTTTCTTGCTTTTTCACACATCCAGTAAGTAGATCGTCTTTAAACCTAAGCTCACCAAAGTCATTCTTTCACGTACTGTAGCTGTAACCTCACATTTTCATGCATGGGATCACAGAGCAGTAGCAAAGGACTAGGCGACGCTACTCCCTCAACACAAGCTCTAAAAACAGGCAACCTGGGCTTATAGACCTTCCGGATGTGATCCAGCTTCCCCTCTCTGTGTTAGCATGAACATCCATGTGCAGGCGGTGTACATACATTTACTTCACTCAAACACCCTGTGAGATGAGGACCACACACACACACACACACACACACACACACACACACACACACACACACACACACACACACACACACACACACTATAATTTGTCTTAAAATTTCAGCAGAGGAAAAAAAAAACAATCTCCGCTTCACCGCTATTCTGCTCAGCTTAATGCACCTAAATTGCACCAATCATGGTCTTTTTCTAAATCTGTATGTCTATGAAAATGATTGTTGAGACTAAGGAACCTTTTAATGGAAGAACTGGTGGGAGAAACGTACTTTTGCCGATGATTTGTGGTTACCTAGGGGACTAGAACAAAAGAGCAGCAGTGAAGCACATTATCTTGTCATGGCCTATATGCTGCAAAAATGACTCTATTTCTGCCATTATGGCATTAGGACGCTGCCGCCAGGGACACCGACTATGAAAGAGCTGGTTCTTGGTAGACAAACACGAATTGAACACAGTTAAAGGATTTAAATGCAACAATTACAATGGTACAGTAAGTTGAAAATAACAGCACATTCAAAGGTAGACGTGAACATTGTGAAAATGACTAAGCAGAACTGCTGTGTGTTTCTGAGGCTCGCCAGAAGGTGAATTATCAACCTGTGCGGCTTTCATTAGCACACATGGATTTTTGGGTAATTTTGTTCTTCTAAATTATGTACAAAGCATTAAAAACCCAGTCATGACGTGGAAACCTGAACACCTGCTTTGTATTTGTCACATTTCCCATCTTTGGTCCGACAATTTCACTTCCTAATGTCGTCTGTTTGTACACAGGGATCTGAGTAAACCGTGTTGTCTTTCTCTGAGCAATAAACTTTGTGATTGGACGTTTCATTTAAAATATAGTCTACTTGACTTTAAACATAAGATCGATGGCACTTTGAAAGCTGAACTTCTGATAAGTCTGTCTCACGCACATAATAGCAGCTCCCCCTGTTGGGGCATTCTTCAGTGTTTACCGACATACTGATGTGGACTCAACTTCACATGCCAGGGCTGACCTCAGAGGAAAGGAACCACAGGGTAGGAGTGTGGTGTACAAGTTAACTGAGGGGAAAGGAAATATCTTCCACTGCAAACAGGCTTCAGAATGTGTGCACAACAACAAAAGGTAGCATAGTTTAGTCCTTGCAATTATTTAATTACTTAAATTTATTGAGTTATTGAGCAAAGAAGTAGCAAAAATATGTAGAATGCATTCAAAACTATTACACAAAAGTATTCAACATTGATTCCAGCTTCTCAATTTCATAAACCACATATATTCCTGGAGTTGCATTACATTTATACCAGACTTCTTTAACATTCACCCGTTGATGATTCGTTGATGACTTTTTTACATTCTGACAGTGTGATGGCCACAATCAAAATGTCAGGTCCGAAAAATCATCTTCTGATCTGCATCTAACCTTCTTTGTAGAACTAGATGCTCATCCAGTTCATGTGGTCACTGTGAACACCTCTGATGGTCAGATGAAGCATCGTTAACAGCAAATGGCCTTTGCTGCACATCCAGTCATTACAGTTAAAGGGCAGTGTTCCAATCTCATGGCGAGGGTTGAGGACACATGTGGTAAACATTATTTGGGAAGTGTCGTAGTGCGCCTCAGCGTCTAAATGACACAGACGTGAGGTCTGGGGTTTTACTTCATCTGGTTGCAGCAAGAGTCACACAACTAGCTACCATAGAGTTTGACTCCAGAACATCTCAGCAACCAGGAAATGCCATCTAGAAGACCTGAGAGGGATTCTGCCACTGTATCCTGTACCTGATTTTGTAAGAGAAGCACAAACACATAATAAAAATCTTCATACTGTAAGTGGTTTTATGCTGTGGATGCTTTGCAGCTGACTGAATATCAACCATTTACCATCCAGGGATTAGACAACTGGGGCAGGCCGAGCTGCTTTGCCATGTCAACACAAGGGGTTCGACTTCTGGCCCGGTTTCTTTCTGCACTATTTTCTTGGCTTGTGGTCCTAATTGCTTCTGGTTCTTCTCTGGAGATGCACGATAGAACCAGCAAGGGCTTGGATTTGGAAGCTGCAGTGGAGCTCAGCAAGGCCTGAATATGAGCCACCTCAGACTCTCCCCCACCTATTAACACATGTTTTCAACAACCAGCATGAGTGATGTGATGCAGAAGAAGTAGTAGCAGCAGGGGAGCAGGAACTTTAAACAATCTCACCTCTCCCAGGCTCTGCATTAGCTACGTAGATGAAACCATTCACCACCTGGCATACTTCCTGGACTTGAGGAGTGGGGTTATAGATTGGACGGCCGGAGTCATCTGTTCCTCCAAAGGTAAAGAGCTTATTGCTGACACTCTGTGGCTCCTCTCTGGCTCTTTCCCTCTCTGCCCTACAGACAAAGTTTAAAGACTGTAAAACAATATAAATAACATGAACAAAAAGACAGCATGATAACTTACCTATTGGTTGAGTAAAGGGTCAGGATATTAAATTTGTGTTGATTATTAAAGATGTAACTAATTCCTGAGCCAATACCTAGAGGAAAGCTGGTATTAGTTGTGGTTATTAGACTTTATTAGATGTGAAAAACAAATTTGGACAAACACTGCCACCTAATGGTGTGAAATCAAACCAACAACAGGGCGATAATAGAGTGTTTTTTACCACTTAACCATTATGCTAAGAAAAGCTAATGTATTACTAATAATGAGAAAGAATGAGAGCAGTTTAATAATCACTTAGTCTTAATGTTAGCTTACTGTTTATTTGTCTGTGTGGAGTTCCAGACACAGGAAGCACGTCAGGTGCATACATGAGCCTTGTGACTAGAGAAACATCCAAGTGCTCCATGCCTGGTCCAAACATGGCATAACGCGGCTCAGATGAGAGTACAAGAGACTGAAGAAATGAAGTCACCACCTCATACGCTGGCCGTGAGGGAAGCCAGTGTTGCCTGCAGGATGGGCAGCCCTTCAGGTATCTGTTGAGATAACGATCAGAATCAGAATCATTTTTACTCGCCAGTTTTGCACAAGACAAACATGGAATTGCATTCGATTCAAGTCCAATCTAACAATTCTTGCCCAACACTGATACAAGAAACAGAAAAAGATACCCACTCTGACATATAATCGAATTTGGGCTCTGGTTCTTTGTTTTCCCCCTCTTGCCTATCATCCAGGCTCCTCTCTTCACTGATCAGGGGTGCCTCCAGCCACTCCAGTTGGGGCATGGAGACGTGGTCAATAGACGGCCAGTGGGGCATGTCTCTGAGAAGGAAATATCTCCACAGTAAGGGATCTCTAACCATGGCCCTCCAGTACCGACTGGTGGCTCCAAGGCGGCAGAGATCAGCCGGCGAGAGAAAGGTCATGATCAGGAACTGTACATCCACCTTCAGGAGGGAAGACATGTAAGTGACTCCTAACTGGTTCTGCGTGATTCACACAATGACTCAGTTTAATTACCACTACTTATGAAACTTCAGTCACTGATAAAAGAGCTATTAGGAAGCCCAGTCACAGCCCAAAAAATAAAAAATATAAATAATTTCATTATTTTAAGCGGTTGTTTGTAAAAGTACATCACAATATACTGGGTGGTTTTTGTTAAGTGTCAGGGCAGTTTTGTGTGATAAAATTAAAACGTTAATTACATGACTAATTAAATGCGTCAAATTATGTGGATGTGCGAATACAAATGTGCCCAATAACTCGAACTTATCTTACAGGTGAACTGTCCAGAAGTCCAGAAGTGTCGTCAGGTGTCAAGCGATTCTCGACAGCTTCACTA
Organism: Betta splendens; assembly: GCF_900634795.4. Classification (NCBI taxonomy): domain Eukaryota; kingdom Metazoa; phylum Chordata; class Actinopteri; order Anabantiformes; family Osphronemidae; genus Betta; species Betta splendens. The sequence goes on along the minus strand of NC_040889.2, from coordinate 24,124,351 downwards.
GTTCGAAAATATCTGTCTCTAAACCGCCTGAGGCTGCGGATGACGAGGGATTCGTTGAGCTCCTGGTTCTTTCCTGCCATGTCTCCTAACTTGTGTGAGACCTACTCAAAAACATTACTATGGAGTCAGGCTGGGAAGGTGTAGACAATTCTTCACTTCCTGGTTGTTGGCGGCAGTGGTGTATTGTGGGTAATGAGGTCACTAACTCTAGTAAAAAGTAGATGTAGGTAATGAAACAACTTTCTTTTCTTAAAACGCGCATTTATTGTCAATGAGGACATAAAAAAAATGATTTGTCCAAACAACACTTAAATTATATTAATAGTTATACTATCAAAGTTCAAGTGGCAGAAAAAAATGGACTTTGCAATAGATGAGAATACAAGTGTGCATTACACAGCTGATATCAACAAATGTGAACAGAATTCAACGGTCATGAATACATCATTGTCAAACACCTTTCTTTCTCTGAATATCCTTTACACATACATCTTTAATGTATATGTAATAATATATTAAAAGCATGAATGTCAACAAAACAATAAATAAACTGTTACTATGCAATGTCTCTCTTACAGCTGGATTATCTTTAAATTTGTAACAATAAAAAAATCTCAAAATATTAATGTTTTATATTAAGGTTATTATAACACATTCTTAGAGCAAATCAAGTTCGCCAGTCAACAGTCTGGAATGAGAGTGACAACTGCTGAACTGCTTTTTTTAGCAGTACAGGAAGGGAAAAAGGAAACTTAGACTCCTGTGCAATCCCTGCCAGCTTTACACCACCAATCTTACAACCTCTAACCTTTCCTTTACCTGCTTTGGCCTGCATCGTTTGGCATGGGATGAGGCTGCCTGTAGACAGTGATCGAAAGTATCTTCTCTTGATGTTAACCTTGTGTCTACCCTATATTCCTTCTATAACAATGCACCCCACCCAATGGGTTCTGTTTTTATTTAGGCTTGACACACATACTGAATACTGAACTTTGATCTGTGCCTGAGGGCAACTTCAACACAGGAGCAAATTGGTTCACTGTAAAATACTAAGAATTTCCTTGGCATTCTCAGTGTTCCATCCCTGGCCCTGTAAAGGGCCCTCACAAGCAAGCACATATTTGTTGAGGATCTGGGTACCAATGTCCCGAAACTGAAGGCGATCTTCTTTGCGATCCATACTCTCAGCACTGCAGTCCTCATACTTGACTGCCCAGAAACACATTTCCCCAATATACATCATTGTCAGCAGGTGTGTGTCTGAAAAGATGCCTGGCCAAAATATAAACAGAAAGTGACTATAATGAAATGCAAAGCAGTGGAACTGTTTGTCATTGACAGATATCAGGTGAAGTATTAACCTTCAGATAGGAAGCTTGCCGTAGCAGTGTCATGGAACACAACTCCATCGTTGAGTTTCACAGAGTTTCTCACCTGCAGCATCCTCATCAGATAACGGACACCTTCCTGAATACACTGAATTAAAATACCAGAGTTAGTTTGGCATTAGGTTTAATATTGGCACCACTTTTCTATATCATTACCTATACATGCATATCTACAGCCCCTTCTTCAGTGTAAAAGAAAAAAACAACTCATACAACTTTTGGCAACTCATTAATCACTTTCAAGAAAACCTGCCAAATATTTACTAGTTTTGCTTTCTCAAGAACTCTCGAGAAAGCAAAACCAAGTCCACATTTCTGTTCATAAAGAAACGGTTATATTGTGAGTTACCTTAAGGAATGTGTCCTTGTTTTTCTTGATCCACTGTTTCCGCTGATGAAGGGTGTGACAATACATGTACAGCAGAGCGCCACGTCTCCAATAGAGACATTCTAACAGCTCTAGGCCCAACACAGACTGCACCTATTATAAACAAAGATACAAAGTCACATGATTGAGTTTTTACGTGACACCAAATATTGAAAGTATTGTGTTCACCACCACAGTAAATTTGGAACATCATAGTTGGACAGTTGTGGCCCGTTACGCCAAGATTATTCAAGCAGATAGAAAGCCTGGAGGTGCTTTCAAGTGCTACATTTCATAGCTTTTCACTAGAAGACAACATAATGCAAGCTTAGGAGGCCATCATCTGGTTAATGCAAAAACACTCTTGGGGTGCATCACTGTCGAGGTCTACAACAACAAGTTAGTCTCATAAATGAAAATACAAATGCTCTAAAACACAGAGATTACTCTTAAGTCTTAACAAAAAAGCCATGAAAAACAAAAAAACCTTTTCAGCTCTAAAATAATATTCTTTGCACTAATGAAACCTGAAATTAACATGTACCAGAATGACAGAAGGCATAAATATGAGGAACAAAGAAGCAGCTCATTATCCCAAGTGTACCTCAATACCTCTTAAACACCACATTTGAGAGAAAAATGGCAAGGTTATTGCATGAACCTGAAAGGCTGCTTACAATTTCAGTACTTTACTGAAACACTGACTGCAAACTGTGTGCGAGACACATAAATACCTCTTGTGCAGGTGCGAGCCTCCCTGCCAGAACCTCTGGCTCAGTCAAGTCTTGCAGCAGCTGCTGGATTTTAAATGGGGAAGAGTCTTCAGGGAACTCTTGATCCACCAATTTATTCTCTTCATAAAATGTAATGTCTAGAATCACCTAAAGTATGAAAAAAAACAAATACATTCCAACACTGAGCATTCAAAACTTTCATTTTGATGATTAGAGCAAATTAGGAGTTGAAATGATAACAATGATATTTAAATCAAATAAAAAGTTAAGTTCAGCTTACTAAACCTTCTTATTGTGTGTTTAGATCACCTTTATCACACTAGTTAACAAATATCAATTAAACACTGACACCAGCAAACATTTGAATTAGATATTCAAGTGACCCCCAAAGGCTTCAAATAATTAAGTTATTTTACAGTTTAAGCAGACATTTTCACATTAATAAATTAAAACAACTTTCACAAAAAGTATATAAAATGGAAAAAAAAAGTTTTTACAAAAGCAAACCATGATCAAGGATAGTTTGTCACATCTGGAATCAATAAACCTGTCACATACTCTCCCAATCTGCTTCTCGTATAATTATCTTTGTGTCTAAATTTGCACATGTCTTAGAAGAATGGCGTTATCTATGAAAAGTATTCAACTACTACTCTTGAAAATAATTATTAATATTTGCAGCGGTAGACGTTTCGTGAAGACAGATGTGATAAAGTACCTGTGTGTAATCCTGAAGCAGTTTGGAGAGATTGCTACTTTCCCCTCCTTGTCTGTAGTAGCTTTTCAACTTGTCTAGTATGGCAGACGCATTCTGTAAATAGTCATCATCTACGGAGAAAACACATGTCACCAGAAATACAAAATACTCTCAGGCGTTAAACATTTCAGAGAACACACGATGCTTCGGTAAACAAACTGACAGTACTGAATGCAGTAAACTCAAAAGGAAAGATAACTAAGCGACAACACCCAACAATTATTACAAGTACTGCACATAAAATATTTGGCAACGCAGCCTTGATGCAAATCTAAAATTTGTTTTAGTTTGCACCGGCGCTACTCAAAGCGTTTTCGCCTGTGCATATTAGCTAGCTAACGTTAGCCGGTAACTCTGACACTTGTGCTTAAATCAAGTCACCAGTCAGTGAATAAATGTTACTAGAAAGTAATAAAGGTAACATTTCTAGTGCTGTTAGCTTTAAGTTTAGCCCATTTTTCACTTGTCAACATGCAACGTTTCATCAAACAACAGCTGTTGTTATGGTTGGAAGCTATACCAGAAACGTTAGCTAGATTGCTAGCTATTGGCTAATAAACAGAAGAAGAATGTTAGCCACGAAGACAAAGTGAAAATAACAGGAACTGGCTAAATGAGTAACAACATCTACTCGATACCTTGTTTCTCCGTTCTGAGACTAGAACACTTGACGTCTAACTCAAATATTCTTCTTTCCAAGTCAAAGCCTTGTCGCCTGTAGTCGTCGGCCATGACTAAAACTATTGGTCACGTGATTCAGGGATTACTCACGTGCTCTGTTTCCAGGCAGCGGTGAATCCGTGTGCGCGCGCGCGCCCTATCTGGAAACAAACTGTCACATTATCGATGGGTCAGACGCGAAAGCACAAACATAAACATTATTATTATTATAAACATTGTGCTCGTAATGATACAATTGTAAAACATAATGCTAACGATAAATTGCCCACGATGTGCCGTTTCTTGCAGCATAATGGCGGCGAGGTAGTTAAATTTAAATGAACTCGGCCGAGCCTCCATGTTTATCCGCGTGCTAGCCCCGCCCCCCGCGTCATCAGCCAATGTCACCGTGGCGCCGACGCCTCCGTCTCAGCTAGCAGCGTCCGTAGCCTGCATCATCTGTCGCCCTCCAGCTGGAGCTTTCACTCTGCTCCGCGGCTCATCTCTAGCTCAGCGTGAAGCACCGAAACATGGCGGCCCTCATAGCTTTGTGCACCGCGGAGAATCTGCTCGCCAGACACCTCTCACGTCCACGCAGAAGCAAATTTTACGTCGCCAAGCTGCAACTGAGTAAGGTCGGTGTTCAACGTGGACCGAAATTTGTAAAAATGCTATGTTTAACCAAGGTCGCTGCTAGTAGCTCGGCTGATAATAAAAGGTCTGATAATAACGCTGTCTATTTCTTTTTGTCGTCCAACAATTGATCATAAAGTACAATAATTTCCAAATTTTATTATTATTGTTTATTTCAGTTTGTCGTTAACTTTGTATCTTTTACTCGTGCACTGAATTGGCGGGGATTTCTTATATTGTTATATTTGTTAACCAAATTTGCTTGTAAAGCGCGCTGTTAATGTGTCAACGGCGCTCAGTAATAAATGTATATAAGTAAGAATAAGCTGCAGCTCGACATAATTATTTTTTTGCATCCTGTGTCAATGTATGCCATGCCTGTAGGAGAAGGCATCAGGTGTCCAAGTGCTGGCACAACCCAGCACTACCTGCATACTTTACAATATTTCCATTTGTTGGAACACAGGCTTGTGTCTATAAATATCACACAGCATGATTTGAGACGTCATTGTGATATATGATATACTAGGAAAAGTTCTGTGTGTTTAGCATGTTTAGTTGACCCCAATGTGCCACTTCTATTGTTCAAGGATTTGCCATTTTGCTTACAGTTCCTTTTCCTCCTCCTGCTGAATAAACTGCCTTTAAACTGTTTAAATGTATTAGATGCCTTTGCTCATTTGCTCATTCATATTTCTACCCAGCAACACTTTGCATTCTAAAGCTTCCAAAGCTTCCCCTGCAGTGAGTTACTGTTGCTGGTCTTTTTAGAGAAATGAATTAAGAGTTTTTGTACAGTCTGACACATGCTTTGCTTTTTGCAGACCAGCAGCTGTTGCTTTTCTACCTCCAGCGAGAGAAATTCTAAATTCTACTCCGATGCTACAGAGGCAGTAAAAGATATCCCTCACGGAGCTACAATTCTGGTGGGAGGTAAGACGCCATTGATGCTTCTAGGATGGCTACATACACACACCAGTCTGTGATGGCTTTGGCACAGTTTATTGTTTTTACTGAATGCTAGTTTTGTTAACGTATAAGAGGTGAATATTCAACAGTCTGTGTGAAATGGCCACTTAATAGCTGAGAGAGCTTGAACGCAGTTTGACTTGTTCCTCGATTAACATCCGCACACAGAGCATACACAGCTCTTATTTAAGTTCAGACTTCCTTTCACTGCCCTGTGTGTGTGCATGTGAGTGCGCTTGTCTGTGTGCATGTCTGTGTGCAGAAGGGAAATCAGACAAAGAGCGATAATATTGGGGAAAGAAACAAGCTCAATCCCAGTATCTGTGTTAGTGGACTTTGGTTTTCTTGTGTAGTTTGTATAGATTAGTGAGATCATCTGTTTTCCTTCTGTACAAATCTTCAATTTACATATTCTACTAGGTCAAAGTTTTCCCCTAAATAATGACAGTTCTGGAATGTTATCATAATGATTCATTGGTTACTTTAATATTTGTGACTACTGTTTGTTGTTTTAATTTTTTCACAGGTTTTGGATTGTGTGGAATCCCAGAGAATCTTATAAACAGTTTGCTGAAGACTGGCGTTAAAGGCCTGACTGCAGTCAGCAACAATGCAGGGTATGTGTGTGTGGATACATGTTAATCGTGTTCATTAAACCTTTTCATAAAAGTCAGCATTATTACAAGAACTTAATTTTTTCTTTCTATTTGTGCGGCACACACTTTGATTCTATAAGTCATTCAAAACCAACTGAACTGCATTCTCGTGTGTAACCGTGAAAGTCCTGCTGGAAAACTGAGAGCAGGGGATTCAGTGAATGAAAGGCAACCATGCAAGTGGCTGCAAGTCTGGCAAAGTTGAGAGGATCCTTTATCTGTGTTTGGATTCTTCATTGAGTCAAGTCTGGGACCTTATCCTGTTACTGACGAGTTCTTAACTCCTGTTGAAGACGTATTATTGGCCTTATTGATGTATGTTCAAACAGGCAGTGTTGACGTGGAGTTTAGGAGTTAGCTTTTGATGAGTTATCGCAGTAAGGGGCCCAGTTAAAAGGTGCGTTTCAGTAGTCAGGTGATATTTTATTTGATGTGTGTCTTCGCTGGAAGCCGGTTAGTTGCTAAAAATACTTTCAGAGTTTTCTGTGCAGGCACATGGCAGTCAGGTGCTGCTGACCTAAATGCCCTTTATTATGTATTCTGTCTTTCATTTCATACTTTGAGTCATAGCATATTAAACTAGAGACAAAGTAATTACTGTTACAAAATGAATATATTTGACCAATTCAAATGATCGCTACCAGCGGAAACATAGTTTATAGCTTTCACTTTGATTCAAAAATCTAATTATTTGATCATATTAACCTTTTGCAGAGCTTTATCAGCCTCTTTGCAAGGATGTGTAAGTGTATGAATACCTTTTTTTTTTCTACCAAGGTTGACCCTAAACATCTGTTTCTGCACCACATGTGTGTAATAGTACGTTCAAACTGGCATAGACTTTCAGTCTGTGCCTCTGTTTGATTACATTGTCTGTGTTAGTCGTTGCTCTGACCACACTGACCTATGCAGTGTTAGTTTGAACTTCTCAGAAGTTCACTGGACTTTAGGCATTGGTTTGTGAAGCATTGCCTAAAATGTTTGCTCAAACCACGTTGTCCAACTGAACAATCTTTGCTCCTTCAGATGTCAAAATACATTTTTGAGAGGGTTCTAACTACTTGCAAGTGGTTACAATGACGACAAGTTATGTAACACTTAATTTTAGAATGGAATTTCCCAAAGCAGAAAACTCCTCTGCTCGCTTCTTCTTGAATGGATTGCTGCTGTTTTACTTGGTAGACGATGATAGATTCAGATAGACTCCAGAGGAGATTATTGAGCTATGCCTGAGTTATCATCCCATGCATCTTTATGTTTATACTATGATAAGCGACTTAAGAAATGATGCATAGTCAGATTCTGGATAAAAGCAGTGACTTGTGTTTTAAAGATCACTGTTTAAACCTACTTGATGAGAAACCTTTTAAAAATTCTCTTTTAAGAACTAACACGTGTGAATATGAGAAACAGGCTTATCGCAGTCATCTGTATCTGGTATTGTGACTGCGTGCGGTTAAGATATCTTGTCAGCTGACCTGAGGTTAGACAACAAAGCAGTATTTCCTAACCATCCTCCTCTTAGGATACACAGATGAGGAAGAGCTCTGTTTTTTTTGGCTAGCAAAGTTCAGCTTTCCTCCTGGCTCTTATCTATAGCAGCAAATTGTTGGTTGTAACCAAATATTGTTGCACAGTGGAACACAAAGCCCTGTTTAAGAGATTTATGTGTTGTAGAAGGTTTTCTGAAGCCTGCCATCTTCAGTTAATGGCTGACTCAACACACAGTAGTCCTCACCTAGACTCACTGTATACTGAAAGCGTTTTACAACCCTAGTAACAGAATAACTTACACAGACATGTTCATTTGTCGCTGGAAGTTTGAAAGCAGTGGTCGGCTCTGCCTCTAAAAACAGGTTTTTCTTGCTTGATCATTCCTCTCATGACATCTTGTGGTTCTTGCTTTTCGATATATTTTTTTTTTAGTTCTTCTCTTCAGCGCACCCACTTTTCAAAGAGAGAGACTTCACTTCACCTGTATTGGGCCACACGAGTTTCACTGCAGATGTGGCTAGTTTGCTGTTAAATCGTGCTTTGCTCATCTTTAAAATCAACCAAATGAGCTCTCTCTAGTTTGTCCCAGTAACAATGTTGAATGATGTCTCTAGGGATTTATGGTAATTTGAGCCGTGCTTGATGCTGTAAAGCGTGCACTGACAAAGAGCTGAGCCTGCAAAGCACATTATAGGTGTTAATCTTGGGAAGGTTGGTGATGAATGTCTAAACTATGGATAACTAATTAGAAACGTCTATGGTGTTTGAAATGTTTTTTCAGTGTAATAAATAATCTAAAAATCATTAATACTGCATGTATGTTTTCGTCAGAGTGGATAACTTTGGCCTGGGTCTGCTGCTCAGGACTAAGCAGATCAAAAGGATGATCTCCTCGTATGTTGGAGAGAATGCAGAGTTCGAGCGACAGTACTTGGCAGGAGAGCTGGAGGTGGAGCTAACACCACAGGTTGGTCAGAAAACAGAAAATGTTTAGATGCTACACAAATTCACGCACAATTCATCAAAGGTAGCAAATAAGATAATTGGTTGCAATAACACTGTTATTAACGAGGGGGAAATTTGTTTGTTACAGCAGCACAGTGGCAGGTAAGACAATAAGGCAGTGGGATTGATATGTAACCAAGGAAAACAAGTTGATATTGAGGACCTATGAAGTATAGACAGTGCAAAAGTTGATTCCAGCTCCTCAACCCTCAGCAAATTTGCATAATTTGCCTTTCTGTTGTTAACAAATCATTTTCTGATGCACTCACCATTTAATCTTTCACCTTTCCCCTTTTAGGGTACCCTTGCAGAGAGGGTCAGGGCTGGGGGTGCTGGGATTCCAGCTTTCTTTACAGCCACTGGTTATGGCACCCTGATCCAAGAGGGCGGCTCTCCCATCAAGTATAACAAAGATGGCAGTATTGCCATCGCTAGTGAGGAGAGAGAGGTGAGACGAATGGCCTCACTTACTGAATGATTTTTTTTTCTTGCTATGGCTGCACATATTTTCCCAGATTCCTTGCCATTATTAAACATTGATGTGATACAGTAAAGGTGAGTTCATGGCGAGACCGCAACGCAAAACCATGTGAACATGTTGACATGTTAATCTGTCGATTTGTAGCAGACATAAGGTCACTGTTTTGAAGCAGATGTAATGTTAGGGACTATACAGATCCGGATTCAGGTTTTTTTGGGCAACTCTGAAAATGCTTTTAAACAGGATACACGTCCTGGTTTCTGGTCAATATCTCACGCTTTCAACAGGTGAAAGAATTCAATGGCAGGCATTACATCATGGAAAAGGCCATCACTGGAGACTTTGCCCTGATCAAAGCATGGAAAGCCGACAAGGCTGGAAATATAGTTTTCAGGTAAGTGATAAAATGTATCCCAGATGTTATTTGGGTGAGAGGTGAGCAGCCCATGACAGGGTCCCACAGAGAGAGAGAAACACACTAACACTCACCCACACCCAGGGGCAATTAGGAGTCTGTGATTAACCTGACCCCTGTCTCACATAATGCATTTCTTATATATGTAATTCTCACACACCCTAGTTTGACTTGAATTCCTCCTCTATTTCACTTGTCAGAACCACCTTGGTTGTGTTTATGCAACAGTCAGCATGTTGCCGGATGTGAGAAAGCAGGAAACTAGTTTCTCCACAAGAGGGCAGTGTTCTCCAGGAAACAACTGCCTGAAGTCCATACGAAATATCTGATGTCTGAAATATCTTCCTGATGGGTTTTGAGTTAACTTGCCACGTTTGCTTGATTTTAATATTTATTTTTCTTTCTCTCTGCCAGGAAAACAGCCAGAAACTTCAATCAGCCCATGTGCAAAGCTGCCAAAACCACCATAGTGGAGGTATGACAGTACAGTCACGCGCTTCTTCATACATATGTATCACCATTCCTTTCATGCATACTATAGACTTTAATTTACTGTGGGTTTAGATGCTTTAGCCTCCACGGTACTTGTAAAAAGATACTAAACAAAAGATGACAGTTAATGACCTCAAAGGATAGTGCGAAAGAAGAAGAGGATATAGCACATATTATACATATATTCTTATACATTTGAGGCCACATAATAGGCACAAATGATCAACTTCAATGGGCAATAGTTTACATTTCTCTGAATTAACTTCTAGATCTCCAATAAACTGTTAATCGAAGCCAAGTTCTACTATCTTAAGGTCTGTCTAAGGCTGGAACTGGGCCGGCCACGTCCTGTCATTTCTGGGCTGCTTGTGTCATACGTCCTTTCATTGTATCTGTCTGGTTACCAACCTGTCTGGCGTTTGACAGTCTGGAAATGTGATCGCTCATCTCTCTCTCTCGTGTGTGCGCGCACATCCTCGTCTCACTCTGCACCTCTCCAACACACAAATGGCTTCACACCTCCCATATAGACATCGTTTGATTCAGAGAACAGCAGGGAGAGAAATGGCGCGTGTGCGACCACCATAAAACACAGGCGCTCTCTGGAAATAAATTGGTAGCAAAGGTTCTCTCATAAATCTGAGTTGCACAAAGCACATTTTCAATTATTCTGCGCTGACTGGACGCGAGATTTAGTCTGCTTCTGATTAGAAATGTCTGAGACCAAATGAGGAGAGTAAATTTTCTCAGTCCAGAGCTGTTTTGGAGACTTGAGGATCGATTCATCTGTAAATTTGGTTTATAGCATTGGGAACAGAAATTAATGACTTTGAAGGAAATTGTATTCTGCCCGTAAAGAACCACTAAATTCATCTATTTAGCCCCATTCCTGTGCGGCAACAACAACCATCACGCCAGTGATGGATATCAGTGAATTACAGAGAATCATTGTCATGGTATGAAAGAAGTCACCCAGTTTTCTTCTGCGAGGATAATGAGACAGTTCTCTGACAGCAGTGCCGCCACTGAGAAATGCGCCTGTGCAACATCTACAGAAGCAGCAGTATAGACGGCAGTGACATGAATTATAATGCAGCGCTTTCTAGAGAGCTGCATTAGCAGATGCAACCATAATTGGTTGGATTTAATACTTGACTGTCTGCTTCAGCACTTGAGCGCCCAGAGTCATCTTCTCAGTCTTCTTAGAAAGCTTTGTTTAAAGTGTTAGAGGGCGACGCTGTATTTGCTTTATCAGTAAGGGGTTTGCAGCGTTTTCTCATATGCATGTTGAAAATGGTTCTAGCAGCGTTTCTAGTGACGTCAAAAAAAAAAGAAGGAACGTCATGATTCTTTTAAAGGCAAGATTTAAAACCCCAACATCTGAAGCTTTCAGGACACACCTCACTTTCAAAAATAATTAATTTATCAAACAAGGACACAGGAAGTGTAGCCTAAATGTTTCATGAATGGCCTATTTATGACCATAATCACATAAATGTACCCGTTCTGCCGCCTGATAAAATTGTTATTTTTACAGGAGGAAAGCTCTGATTTAGGTCTTAACTTTCCAGTTTAAATTTAACGAGATGTTGCCTTTCGTCGCTAAAGCCAGACGATGTCAAACTGTCACTTTCAGCCTGGCCTCTAATCTTTCTGCATTCCCCCTCTTTTCCGTGTCATGTTCTGTTAACAAATGGTCCTTTCAAACCGTTGTCATCTGCATCAGCTAAATGCTTCCATCCAGTGGGACACTCATTGCATTGCTCATTGTGCGGCAGTTTGGCAAATTGTAGCAAACTGGATTTGTGGATGTCAGTAGGTTTCTGCAAATAAAATAAACAAAATAATTAACCAGCATGGCTTCCAATATCCACTAAAAAAGATTATTATCAAATAAATGTCTGTTAAGACTAATGCGACATTGATATTGTGTATTAGAACTGTACTTGGTATCTTTCGCTTTAGTGGTTTGTCAGGTTCTATCTGGTGTCTATTTAATGGCAGGTAACATATGTACACTATCTGTGACAAGTATACTTATTGGCGACAATAAAGTGATAGCCCCGTATTGTAGCACCCATTAAGAACCTTTTATCGCTGATACTGAGGCAATTACTGTCTGCAGAAAATAAATTTGTCTTGTGGATTTAGTGCATGTTCAGTCATAAATCTGGCTGATAAGCTGTGGGTATTGACTCTTCTGTCTGACCGTGCTGGTTATAGTAGAGAAGCAACCGATGGACATGGTCGGGGGATTTTACAGCCTTTTATTTAACTTTCAGCTCATGTTGGACAATGAGCTGTGTCTCTGCTTGACCAGATTTCAGTCTCTATAGCTAACACGCAGCCACACATGCTCAGGCTGTTCCAGGCTTCAGCAATTAATTGTTATCAAAGGGCACAAAATGTCATTGCGATGGCAGAAAAAAATGGATAGAATAAAATTGACGCATGTCTCAGTTTCAGTGAAAGGGCAGTGACAACTACGAGGCTAATTTTAAAGTTATATCTTATATATTTATTCAGTTAAAGGTCCTTCTTAGTTTTTACTGAACTCACTCATACACTTGAGTGTAGTAATGTTAATGTTAATATCCAAAAATCCTACTGTCAACGTGGAAAATGCAGGTTTCCATTAGCCCCTTGAATAAAATAAACCAGCACTGTCCTTCTTAAGACTGACATGACTCCTCTGCAGGCTAAGATTCACATTATATTTTAACTGTCAGTCATCAAAGTGCCTCTTAGAATTTGAATTTTGTGCGGCTCCTTTACCTCGGGCTCAGTGAATATGTGTTGTAATTAATTAAATCCCTAAAGGGATGATAGAGGTGTATGAATGTAACCTGCTGACTCCACTTGTGTAAGACATTAATGGCAATTCTGGGAAGGAAATTTAAATTATGTCCCAGTGGCCTATCAATAATCTAAATGTGCCCAGCTGTCTCAGTCGCATGCAGGAACCGCGTTCACCATATTCATGAAAAACCGATTAACATTCTGTTGTAGTTATTATACATTCCATCACATTAAGTCCTTCCTATAAAATATGTCACTTTTAACCGATAGAATTCAGACAAAAGTCATGGCTGCTGCTTCATTTTCTCAGATGATTGAAGTCAGTGTCCCAGTTCTGAAACATACATCCAAACCGTTCTGGATTTAAGCTACAAGAGACAGGAAGGGTGTCAGAAATCGAGATAACACAAAAGCACTTTGAAAATTACCAGATCATCACCAGCTCCTGCCATGGTTGCTAGGCAACCCAACCCTGCTATTCAATTGTTGAACGATCCCCCGTATCCAGCTGGTCCAGTTATTCCCTTATCACAGGTACAGTGAAAGGCCCCAGTGCTTTGTGGGACACAATCCGCCGGGGACTGAATAAACACAGGGGGTTTTGCTGTTGTTCAGTCATCAGTCACAGTAAATGACTCAACCGTATTCTGTTACTGTGGCAATGGAGTATAATGGTGTGGGTGTTGGTGTGCAGCCACAACCAAGCAGTCATGCATGATTTGAATAAATGTGTTTGTGTTTTGTTCCTTTCACCATGCTAAAGGTCTGATTGGATATAAACGACCTACATCCTTAAGGGTTTCAACACCAGCCTTCCACTCTGCGTATGTGTGTGTTCAAACCAAGGTAGCTGTTGGAGCCTAAACAACGTGAATTTGTGCTTTAGACTGTGTAACAAAATGAAAAAAAACATACTTATAAAGAAGCACAAATAAAAGAAAATCCTCAATAATTTAGAACACAAACAGTTTTTACATGTTGATGTGCCTTAAATGTGTAGTATTTTGCTGCAGTTATTTATTACAGCCAACTAAACACTTATTATGCCTTGCTCTTGACTTGTGCCTTCGCCTCCATTACTGTGTTGACAGATAATTATAAATCCACTCATTTTCCCCGTCAGTTGCTGCCTAGAGAGGTTTGTGAATTACTGTAGCGTCTGTGTGTGGGGATGTTTTGGGTACAGATGTGTGTCCTGTTCAATCCGCTCTCCAGTCCTTCTCTGTGGACCTTTACCACAGGATTCAGAGGGCTTCATGGCTTTGACTACAAATGAATGACAACACATTTCTGCAACAAGGCAGTGCCTTTATGACACACTAAAGCACGGGGTGGCAGCAGTAAAGACAACATTTTCCTCAGTAGTGTGACTTTTTTAACTGCGTTGCTGAAACCTCTCTGGAGCTAATGGTGGTAATTGCAGGGCTGGCTAGACTACAACTGCAGCAAATTGCTGTAATATCAATGGGCAGATGGTTTAAAAAAAACAACTTTTTCCCCCCAACGTTCTGCACGTTCTCAGCGTCTACAGGAGGAAAATGCATCACGTCGCCGCTCATAGCATTCAAACTAACACGTCCATTTAGCCGAGAGTGTCTCTGAATGTAGCGTGACGGCACGTCAATAGAGGAACTGGCAGCCTTGATAGTGATGGAGGACAATAGCGTGGATTCATAGTGGCCTTGAACGAACACACCCCACAGAGACGTGACAGTTAGGATTGTGAGATCTTCCCTTGCCTTTTAACAGCTTTTTTCAAAGAACACCTTTTTATTATTTGCTGTCAGCTGTTATTGGGACTTCACAGCAGCAACAGGAGTAGAGATAAAAGTTCCCACAACGTTTCAATGTGTGTAAATCTGTGAAACTAAACTAACTACACAGTCTTGTTTGTTTTTGTACTAATCCATAAATCTGTTTTCTTCATAAATGTAAAATTGATTTTGGTCTCAGATTAAAGTAGTCATCTTCATGCAGTCTGGGTTTGCAGCTGCTTTGGTGAAGCCTTTCCTGCATGAGATCACATTAGAACGTAGGGTCTTACCTTGAGCCAAACAAAAATGCTGATTATTTTATCACTAGTGTTTCTGGCAGATTTTCAGGAATATTCAACAATATCTTCTCCGGAGCGCTTTTTGCTTTAATGCAGTATAATCTCAACTGCATTGCATATGAACTCACTTGCTGGCATTGACTTGTCTTAGTCTTAGACAGGTTGGCATTAGAATTAAATTCAAGGGCCATGTTGACTTTGGCTTTTACAGGAGTGATGCTAAAGGTGGCGAGAGACTCCAGGGCTGAGCTTTAGTAATCTGCTGTAGGTCACTGTAGAGGTGTTTGAACAGTGAGGCAGAAAGTGGGAGTGAGAGAATGTAAATAAAGTGCGCTTATGCGAGCCAGGGAAGGGACTATGAATCTGCCGTGTGTGTGTGTGTGAGCGTATATGTGAGTTTGCGGTTTGGAGAATTGTGCGAATCCGAAGCACATCCCAAGAGGCTCGTGTTGATTGAAATGTAAATATTACCTTTTGAGCTGGGACTAGGTGCCCATTGGAAATGCTTTGCTGTGCACTGTGAACCATTTAAAGGTGTATTTTTAGCTCCTGTAACGTTGTCAGGCTTTGCATTGGCTGGCTGTCTCCCATTTTCTGGTGACCATAAAGGCTGTCATAGGCAGGGCAGCTTCCACTGAGAGGAAACAGATTGCTCATGTTGTCAGTATCGCGGGTTGGAGGATAAAGCCAGAGCTGAGCCCCGAAAGTGGCAACAGAGCATGGCCAAGTGCCCACACATACACACACACACACACTGGGAGGAAGATGGAGAGGCTATAAATACACAGGCTAACGAGAATGCGGTGTCGCTGTCATCCTCCTGCTCTGTCGCCTGCAGCCACACCGTCGCTTTCTCCTGACTGCCGCATTTCAGTATGCACAAAAAACAAACAAAACGGAGACGCAATGCATTTTAGGCTCATTTCTCTCCACAATTAGACAATTATTTTAATTAAATATTGATCCAGTAAATTATTAATGGTATTAATTTGCTTTAAAATTAAAAAGCTGAAATTGATGAATCCACTATTGTGTATTTTGTGTGTAATTAGTGTAATGATATTCCCCAACTTTTACTGTAGCAATGGAAATGATGGATCCACAATAAATTAGTCTTGATAGGAGTTTGACATAGCAAAAAGGCAAAGGCATGTTGTGTTTTTTTTTTTTTTTTTTTAAAGAGACAAACAAATTACAGTTTTCATTAAATTTGACACAGGTATAATGATCGTCACAGGACAAATGTTAGTGTTTTGAATTCAAATCCAAATTTCCCTCTGGCAACACACCTCATTAATTCCACAGTTATGTTCGCTGCGAAAACTATGAAATTATCAGCGCTCCTTATTTGCTCCATCCGTTGCCTTTATAAACGAGAATCTACCGAACATCAGCATTAATGGAACGACCCCGTGCATAAACCTACAGTATGTGCAGCTCATCGTTTACCATCACGTCGGTCTTATTCAGCAATTAGCAAAGTTTGACAAAGCTCATCGAGCTAAAAAAGGCACAATCACTCAGGAAGAACACACTTGTTCCGTCCCCGGAGGACACTTTGATTGGCTCCGTCTTCATGCCAGCCCGCTTCATGCCAGCTCCCATTGAAGTGAAAACCCTTCTACTGATCGCGATATCCATGTGAGCATTGCCTGCACACCTGCTCATTTGTGTCTTACTGTGTTTTTTTTTTTTTTGTTTTTGTTTTTTTACAATTTTATTTTAATGCCGTTTCCAACCGTGTGTGTGAACTACATCTGAGCGCCGGTACCGGTGGAATACATCACCTAGATGAAAGCAGCAGAGGCTTTTTATGTACACGGCACATGTAAATTGTATGAGCTTGTTATTGTGCTGCGACTTAGCTTTGGATGGCTAATTGAAAACTGAGCTGAATACATGACACGTTTGCATGTGTATGAGGGAGCAACAACTGGACGTGGAGAAAACCCTTCACCGAGGTGCGAGTTCTCTTTCGTGGATGACGGTTTTTTGAGTGGCGCTCTGTTTGATATCTGTCGACTGAGGAGATGAAATCTGGAATTGGTGGCGTTAATGGAATTACTCAAGTTCTGAAGTTCACGCCACCGAGCCCCGTCCCCGTTTCACTGACGGTGGCTTTGCCTGATGAGGACGTCCGTGGAAATCATCGTCCTCACAAAAGACGTATTAGGCCCCTTGAGGAAGGATGTGGGCGGGTGTGTGGGACGGCCGTATCGGCTCTCTCACGCTACCAGCCTCATCCTGCATGGCCTCGTTTTCGCTGTGGAGCATCAGAGTCTAAAATCACTCTGCCGTCCTTAGTGCACCCAGCTCACCGCAGACCAAAGCCTGCATATCCAACACGACGCCGAGATGGGAGCCTCTTAGCCACTGACTCTTCTTAGTAGGCGCTGAGTGCTGTGGGAGGAAGCAGAGATAAGGAGAGATTCAATTCAATTTGTTCTGAACATCTGCTTGGCCCCTCATGTAAATGGAATAAGTAGGTTACACTCAGAAAAGTAGAAGGGAGGGTGAGAGTTAATGTTGTGCTTGTTACACTAAAGTCCTCCTTTGGACCGCGTGCATGGCGGCGATGACGCCGGAGCTCAGCTGCTGTTTTCTCGTGTGATTTCTCTCGATCCTTCTCCTGAAGAACCCTCGCGAGGCAAGGAGATGAAGACTTTGCCCCACCTCCGTCTTGGTATCTCCTGTTTGATGAAGGAAATTCACTCCTGTCTGCTTATTATTTTCCCATCCCAGCTTTGTTTGGGCGTCGGCGAGTGTGTTTGTTGTGAGATTTCTATCCCAGTCATGTTGACCCAGCGCTGCTTAAATCAATAGCTATTTTCATTTGTGTCTTGTTAGTCAGACGGGAATAACCTCTTACGCTCACTCTTCTTCTGCCGCTAACAATTTGTACATAAAAGGTGCTGCACTTCTGTCTCCGGGTGTGTATTGTTTGGCAGAAATGAGACACATACTGTACCATTTTCTATTATGCTGCCAGATTAAATGTGAGCGTAGATGGAATCAGACATAAGGCAAAGAGAGGAGGAGTAGAGAGAGAGACATTAGAGATGTAACAGCTCCACACAGATGTTCAAAGCAGAGCTGAACGGTCAACTTTGAAAAATGTTTATGGATTATGGAATAACTCTAAAACTAAAAGCATCCTGCTAGACATCAGTGGTATAAAATAGTTTCCACTTCCTTTGACACTTTGCTCTGACCAAAGCTATCACCTACATTCACCTCTGCCTGCCACGGCCTGTCATCCTGGGATCAAGCTACACACCCTTGACTCTGTGAGGTGATCCTCTCCTGTTTGGAGTCAGCCAGGCTGGCTCCGGGTGCGCAGGCAGCTTCCAATGGCCTCGGAGGGGTTGCTAAAAAAATAATTGCAACACCTTCGCCCAGAAATATTTACCCTTTCCTCCTTGTGAAAGTCACTAGCAGCTTTTTCAGACCTGTGAGTTTCTGTCAGGACAACGAATGTCTGCTTGTGCTGCACGTCAGCGTTGCTCACCGTGGTATTAAATATTCAGTAAATGCCAGTCCTGTGGTTTGCCTTTAAAAGAACATTTTATCAAGTCCATTTTTTTAAACAGGAAGGACATGTTAAAAATAGCATCAAGGTAACTCCTTGATTACAGTGCAGGAACAATTTGCTGGTTATCTTCTGTTAAAGTAATTTCACCACTTTATTACTTATCTGAAGTATCTGTTATCTGAAGACATTTTACACGTGAAGCCTGAACTTGTTACTGTGCTTTTTAGGTGGAGGAGGTGGTGGATGTTGGGACCTTTGCTGAGGAGGACATCCACCTACCCAGCATCTACGTCCATAGGGTCGTCAAAGGAGCCAGCTATGAGAAGAGGATTGAGGTACGAAGCTGAGCTTAATTATGGGTGAAGAGCTGATAATGTCATGGCTTGTTTTCTCCAAATGTTTGGTTGATAGAGGACATCACTTATATGAAAACACGAACCATTTGGGTTCTAGCTAAACAGTTGAATGGTGCAGTCAGTCCATCATATACATTTATTACTGCATCTTTCTAGAAACGCACTGTGAAGAAGAGCCAGGAGGAGAAGCCCAAACCAAAGAAGGACTCCGATATTGTTCGGGAAAGAATCATTCGCCGGGCGGCTCTGGAGTTTGAAGACGGGATGTATGGTATCCTTGGAAAGGAATAGAAACACAGAGCCAGTAACTGAATGAATAACAATTTGCTGTAGGTGCTTCATTAGTTACTAAGAGTAAAATCACCCCAGATGCAGTAGCAAGAGAATGCACCTTGATTTCCTTTCTCCTCGAGACGCATTGGATAATAACCGGCTCTTAATCCGTGTTTCATATTATTGAGCCCTACCTCATGAGTGGCGGCTGACAGGTGTTTGCTTGTTCTCACTTACATAACAACTGTCTGTGAGTTGGCCCAAGAAGAGGCTGTGAGGTATGTGGTAGTTTCTAGTTTGGTAGCAATCAACATTCTACTGCATTGATTTGCCTCTGATGCTACTTTCACACCTCCTGATGGAATAGTCTTTAACCAAAAGCCATGCAGCCAACCTCGGTATTGGCATCCCCATGTTGGCCAGCAATTTCATAAAGCCAGACATCACGGTGCACCTCCAAAGTGAAAATGGGATTTTGGGACTGGTAAGACACATAAGAGTGTTTTCTTTGCTTTCAGGTTTTGCATCTCGACTAAACAAATTAACGAGCTGCTTATTTTCTGTCCTTTTGTGTAGACGTCTGTTTGAGGCAGCTTTTAAATGAACACAAGGCCATTAATTTAGGCAGCGCCTTTCCTAGCGGGCGCCTTTCTCCGACATGTAGCGGGTTTGTTACGCAACAGATTGCAGCAGTTTGACACGTTCTCTTCCGTCTGTCTTTGTGCTGCTGCTGCTGGGGAATTACTTTCCAATCAGTTGTGTTATGAGAGCCGCTTTTTAAAGAGGAGCCCCTCTAACCCCCCCTCTCCCCCTCTCCCTTCCTCTCCTCTCCAAAAAGGAACGCTCCCTTTGTTGAGCGCGGAGAAAATCAATGTCTCATCTAATCGGGAAAAATGCGATTGTATCTGTCTCTCACTTGAAAGATCATGAACGGTCAGTGTGACTGACATGTGCGAGCGCGTGTGTGAGTGTGTCTTCTTTATCTGGGTTCCTCTGTACAGGGCCCGTACCCCTCTGAGGATGCAGTGGATGCAGACCTGATTAATGCCGGTGAGGCTTATTGTAAACATAACTTTAACCTTTGACATGTTCTTATTTATTTGTTTGCATTCACCCAATAAGTGTCTTTATTGGGGGTCTAATGCACCATATGGTTGATTGTGAGCCACTTTGCCTCAAGCTGTGTTCCTCTGAGATAAGTGTATTGTCGACAAAGATTTAGCTACAAATTAATCTAGTTTGTCAACATTTCTTTTTGGCCAGAAAATCAAACATGTCAACTCTCTGTTCCATAGGGAAGGAGACAGTCACTGTGCTCCCTGGGGCTGCATATTTTTCTAGTGATGAGTCATTTGCAATGATCCGAGGGTAAGTCAAATTAAGTTAATTACTGGCTTTACAAAGTAAATATATATATATATATATATATATATATGGCTTTACGTAGATGGCAGCTTATAAATACATGTAATACTTTCATATAATAATAATAATAATATAACTTATTATTGTATAACTTTCATACAGTAAGTCACCTCTGTGAACTTCATGATGTAGTTGAATAATATAAACAGAAATCTAATAATGACCATAGACTCAGATCAGTATTTTTTCACCTGCGCCATATTGTAAGCATTCAACAATTAGCCGACATATCACTGGTTTGTAACTCTAGATATTAACAAATGGCTCCTGTCACCAGTACAATTCGACAGGCAGCCTGGCCAATATTCCCAACAGTCTTATTGATCCGCCAGCTGTTGGCGACTGCCCACCCGCACTCCCTGCATCATTGTTTCTGTTTGTCGACCCGGTGGAAATCCAATAGGGCTCATAAATAGCGCTGTCCAGCCATTGGTGGTGACCAAACACTACCACACTGACTGTGTGTGTGTGTGTGTGTGTGTGTGTGTGCTGTTATGTGAACACTGTTAAGACTCCAGCATTGCAGAGGAAGAATAACACGACATATGGTGGATTGTGAGCCATGTTGCCTCAAATAATGGACCAGTCACTTCTCGTACTAGGATTACATTTAGACTTGTTCTTGTTCATCACAAACATTATCGCTTAGCTTTGGATGTGTCTGGCCGCACACCTGCTATATGTTTCCACATGCGATAGAGAAACTATGAGAAATTCATTTAATAAAGAGGCTTTTACTGAAGGTAGCAGTGCTTCAGTGGGGATCCTGGTTTTGGCAGCTTAAAAACATCCTAGCTGCTACAGAGGCCCGGTTGTGTACGCATCACTATGAAATTTGAACTCAAACAATGAGGTATTAGTAAACAGATCTTGCCCACAGAATTGAATGAGTGTATTCTGCCAACACAGCAAGTTTCCATGCAATACAAATGTACTGCACTGGCCTTGGCAGGTACAGTAGACAGTAAATGTGTTTAATACCAATTATTTTCCAATGGAAGTGAGAACCTGTCATTGTTTAAAACTACATATGATACATATTTGACAGTAGAATGTTTGAAATGTGTTTGAGATGGAAATGTAAGTCTGTTCAGTAAATGTCAGGCATTGCCAGTGTTTTATTTGTGTTTGGTCACAGATGGGGTAAATCAAGGTATACGGCATGTGTTTTATGACGATGGGACGAGTTCATACGTTGTCTTTGTTCCAAGGTTGACAGCTGTCTCCTTCTGTTGTGTCATTCTCTTTAGGGGTCACATCAACCTGACAATGCTGGGAGCCATGCAGGTGTCAAAATATGGAGATCTGGCTAACTGGATGATCCCTGTGAGTTTGCTTTATATTGTACACAGCTACGATGCTTTTACAGGTTCGTACTTTTTTGGCTCCATCTGCTTGGGGTCAGCACACCGTTACGGCAACGCAGGCTACTCAAATGATGCTTTGTGACACTTTTTCTCTTAACTTTCTCTCAGAAATGGTGTTTACTTTGCAGTTGTAGAAAATTTGTAACACTGCTGTCAATATTTTACCAGTGTTCTTGTGATTAACTATATATTTTTATACACAATTGTATGTTTAGACAGCAGATGGTCAGATTGTTGCAGTGATGACTGAATAGCAGTTAAATCCCATATTTATTTGACTTGAGATTAATAATGCTCATTCTTTGTAATCTGTTGCTTTCTTCAAAATTATTTATATCACAAAGTATTGCAGAGAATTAAACATTAGCGACTTTTTTTTAATATGCTTACGTCTGATGATCAGTCCATAACCCACACATATACAGTTTGTAGTCGTATATTTAATTTAATAACAATATTGATGACTAAATTCTTATTTTGTGGTTAAAATTCAGATTACAAAGATACTGAAAGGCATTGACAGACATTAATTGTAGTTTCTTGCAATACAATATTAATCTTTACATAAGTTAGAAGTCTTTGTTGATTTTATGTAGCCTCAAAAGTCTTGATTGAAGCCGTTTTAAAAGGTGGAGTCTCGGCTGTTCTCTAGTACAGGGTTGTGCTCACCCAGAGGCTGAACTCTGAGTTTTACAGTGTAACAAGTGGCTGATGGTGTTTCATCAGGTAAATTTGTCTCAAGTCCACAGTGGCCACCGTCCTCCGTGATTACTAAGGTCAAGAACCCATTAAAAGCTGATGTGGGAGGGCCCGACCACAATGCCCCCCGGCTAGCAGCTGCTTTCCTCTTGACTGAAGTGTACATACAAGGCTGCGCCTGATTGTGTAGATGCATCTCATCTAAGCAACTAAAGTGGGTCCATTCACAGTGTTAAAGGCGAGAATAACACCTATTTATGTAACACAGATGAGAAAGCTCTGTCCACCTGCACGCTGTCATAGATGGCAATCTCTGAATTTGCAGCCCTGTTTATCTTCTCTACCTGTCCAGTTGTACGTGTTTGTCCATGCTAATTGTTAATTAGCTGGTGCTTGATTAAACGGGCTATGCAAACATCAGAAGGCCTTCGGTGGAGCTGCTACGCACAAGCAGGGAGTTTATCTTGTTTAGTCATTCTAGCATTGGGCAGTTTGAACGGCATAAACAATGCAGCCACGCAGGCACACATCTCTGTCCTCACCTACACTTCAATCTTCATTATCCCCTCGTTTGAAAGGTTGGATGAAGAGAATTACATTTCCCACCTTCTGTGATAATGAAAATTATTCACTATCTAAAGATGGGTGCATAGCGTGAAATTGGAAATGTTTTACGTAGGAGTCTGGGATACAGTACTCTCAGCGTGATTATGTTGATTTTGAATGCTTTTAATATGCAAAATGCAGATGAACATTTTCCAGTTGAGGGCTTTGAAATGCTTTTACATCTCCACTCAGCCTGAAACATCTGGAAAAACAATAGCTGCAGATAAAGGGGTAATAGAATAAAGGATGGCGTTTTGAATTTGGCGTGCTCAGCTTTATCAAGCTGTTCTGAACAGAGGTGTCGTGCACCCAGCGAATGCGAGGAGCAGATGCTGGTGCTGCCTGTCATATCTGCCTCCTCCTCAAAGATTTTTAACAGCCATCCATACACTGTTTATCAAAATGCGAGCACGGTTCTCATTTTGGTTATCGATCTGAACCTCTGCTCCCTGTGCAGATCTACTTACAGTAAATGTGTTTGGGTTTTTTTTTTTCTCGTTCCTTTGAATCTGATGATAATAAACCGATAAGCAGGAACACAAGGCCTCGGCTGCCTCAAGTTGACCCCAGTCAATTCGCATATAGCAATGCTTTTTTTTTTTTTTTTCCTTCCCCAAGCCAGAATTTAGTTTGGCATGTGTAGACTTTACACAGGGAAAACGAGCACTGCCGTTTTTGTGTGTTCCAAACCCTTGGAGACTCGAGAGCTGCAATAGTTTGAGCTAGTGGCTATTAAAATGCATTTGCTGGCTCAAGTGCTCATGATGAGGCCTGATGGCAGATTTAATTACAGAAGTACTTACGAATATAGTGCCTTTTTCTTACTTTACAATTAGTTTGACACAGTTCTTATCCTGTCATCAGTTAAAATGACTTATTGGCTATTTGTAATAGCATTGGGTAAAGTTTATTCCCATACATAAGATTTATTGCGGCACATTATACTTCAACGTTACATTCAGTTACTTTGAACGCCGTGTCCATTATCTTCCTGTCAGTTCTGTCTCACCCTCTGATTTCATGTCATTAGTTGTCTGGGAAACAAAGGCTCGCATGGGTCCGTCGCTATGTTATTAAATAGAGAGCCGTTCGAATCAGACAGCGGAGATTGTCATAGAATTTGAGGGGGAGAGAAAGGAAGCCAGTTGGTAAGTGGGAACTCTTGGATTGTGAAGGGGGTCATTTTCTGTGGTGTTCCTGCCGCCGACTGGAAAGTGAACACTTGCACAACAAATGAGGAAATCGGATTCCGTTGTCGTGGCAACACAAAAAAATGCAAGCAACCCCTGAGCCTAAGAGAAAAACACTGCTAGTCAAAAGTAGGCTCCCAGTGATTTGGGTGTTTTTTTTCATGCGATGTGTAGCACCAATCTCACAGCGTGAAATAATGAGTCAACACATATGACAAAGCAGCAGGGCCTTCTCATCGTACAGTAAATGTTCTTGCTCGATCAACTGCGTCTGTTACTCTGATTTCTCGAACAGACAGAGCATTTCAGCAGCTTGCGGCTGTTCCGTGTTTGCGCTTACAGAATGTCTAGTAGGAACGATTTGGGTCTGTGGCGATGGCGGATCCCTGAGAAAACTTCTTTGTCTGAGTGGGAGGGACTGTGTCATCGTCTCTGCTCTCACATGTTGTGATCTGTGTCATGTCAGCGGAGCGTCAGCTTAAGTCCTGTGTTATCTGGGTTCCGCGCCGCTGATACGGCCTCCCGCAGCCCCCCACATTATCGTTCACTTTCAAAGCCATTAAATGAATGGATGTTCCATCGCTTGCATCTTCTCCAGCGCTTTTTACTTAGCATATGTGTGGGCCACTGTGCTTCTGCCTCCGGCAAGGATTAGTTTCAAAGATGTAGTTCAAGACAGTTAAACATGTAGAATGGATGTTTTGAGTGAAACAAAAGCATATGGGAAATAGTTAAAGGGAATTTTCTCACTACAACAGCTTTAAAATGTGCACAAAATTACCCAGAATTCTCTGTAAACATTTGGCATATTTGAAACAATTGGACCTTCTTGTTTTACAAGAATGCGTCAGTTCTTCCTAAATGGTAAATACTGTAAGAATGTGTTTGCATTTGGAAAGTTACACAATGACCACACGTTACCTCACTGAGCCTTTCTGCTGAGTAAATGTTTAGATATTTACTTGCACTTGTCCACAGCAGACGAATGGGCTCAGCAGCGGGGGACTTTAAAAATCAATGGGGCATCAGTCAGACCAACAAGGTTAATATCGTCAAGGCAGCGTTAATTAAGCGGCTAAATTAGCCTGCTCTTGTTGGCGACTTGTGAAGAGGATTTTTTTTTTTCGTGGGTATTGTTCTGATATTATATTTGTTCCATTCCACTGCCTTGCTGCAGGTTCTGCTGGTCGGGGGCCAGATACTATGGCAACCTTTTATATTCAGCTCTCTCCACGAAATTATTGATTTGGCACAATAGTACAATAGTGTTCTCTGAACCTGGATGCCTCCCATGATAAGAGTCAAATGATTAGAAAGGTCCAATCTTTGACTGCCACAGTTCGAGGTGAGCACATTTACTGGAGCTTAGCAACCAAGCCTAGCCAGACAAAACAGGTGCAACAGACGACAGACAGCCAACCAAATGTTAAGCCTCGGGTGGATTGAGTAAGTACAGTACGAAGTCAAATTTTCAGCTTATGATTTCATAAATTAGTTCTTCATCACAAGCGCACAGGTCACGAGAAGCCCAAGTTTTCTTGCAAGAAAAGAAGCTCAGATCACAACCAGCTCAGATAAACAATTGCAAAGCTGCAAATCAGAGACGAACAAACGGCAGTGGTCTGGGCTATAAATACATTTACATTTACCTATGCGCACACACACACACACACACACACACACACACACACACACACACACACACACACACACAC
The DNA here is from genome assembly GCF_900634795.4 of Betta splendens. Taxonomy (NCBI): domain Eukaryota; kingdom Metazoa; phylum Chordata; class Actinopteri; order Anabantiformes; family Osphronemidae; genus Betta; species Betta splendens. The sequence continues at coordinate 24,098,285 of NC_040889.2, read as the reverse complement.
ACACAACGGGAAGCATCAAGCACTGTCTTTCGTGAACACAGCAAACAATGCCTTCTTTCAGACATGTGAATTTTAAGTAGTTTGTTTCACTTGAGATTTAATCCCACATATAACCATGCATGAATTACAGACACGCAGCATTATATTATTTAACCTAAAGCATCTGTATAGTGCAGATGCTTTGTGTGACTTCACCTTTAAGTGGCGGTGAGGATGCAAATCACTGCATATTTGGTCACACTACAGATTAGCATCCAGTAAATGTGAATTTATTAAATATGCTCTTGGTTAATTAATAATATAAAGTGTGAAACATGTGTGCATAATGTATATTTAACCTAACAGCAGGTTTAGTCAATCACCAACTGCATCTTCACTTTCCATAAACGCAGAACAAATTATAGTGAGAGGGGCAACACATTTCCAGCACAGCAGAAACATGAGGTTTCAGTAATTGATCATAGCTAGACAGGTAAATTAAAGCAGGTGTGTTCTCAGAAACAGCCTCCTCTTTGGTGAGCAGCAGCACATTCGCTGGGATGCGGTCAGCAGGTGTCTGGTTCTCAGCTGCGAATGTAGAGCTGCTACCATCAGCCCAACAGCCCCCCGCCCCCTCCCAGACCCTCAGCGAGTGCATTAACATTGATCATTTCGAAAAAGAACATGCTCTTTCTTTTGGGACTATCATACTAGGTGTCAGAGTTTTGAGAACGATGATGAAGCGATGTCTTTGATAGTGTCTTTGAATGACTGGTCATGTTGCAGATCAAACAGGCACTGTTGTAATACTCAATTTTAATAGATTAAAAAGATAATGGAGTACATGAAATGGAATCAGCCTACCTCTTCCCCACCTCCACTCTCTCTCCCTCTATCCTCTCCACCCAGCTGGCCTCCTCGGGGGCAGACAGTATCCTTATGAAGCTCCACCCTTGGCATATATATCCTCTGGTTATTGAGCACAAAGCAGGGCAGACTCTTCGCATGATTGATGAGCAAATGGGATTTTAATTCAGTTACTCAGGCGTCACCCTGTAGCCATATCTGCATGTCAGCCTCTCATTTTTGGAAACCTTCTTTATTGGGAACAATGAAGGACTCGAAAACAATTTTTCACCCGACTGGCAGATTTGTTGCCCTGATGATCTCTGAGTTTCTTTTTTTAAGTAGTTTCCATGGTTTCTTTAGATAAATATCTGAAGAAAATATGTTATACCCAATGACCAATGAATTGTAATTAGATTAACAGTCATTTGAAATCTGTTCTCCATTTTGCTTTGCACCCAGTATTTTCTAAAGTCCTACCTCAGCTTCTCAAGTTAAATCAAAAAGTAAACCATTACAGTAACACATAGGAATATAGTGATCAAAGCTTCTACATAGGACCTACGGGTTGACGCCAATGGTTCAGTCTTTAATTGGCAAACCTTTGTGATGTTGCATCCTGCCACATTTCTAATTTCTTCACCCTGCTGTCTCACTGTGTAGTTTTTCGGGGTCTTTCCATCGCCAGGATAATATTAGGCTTTACTGAGCACAAAGCACTGAATGATCTGCCTCTTTTGAGGACACGGAGCCTTTTATTGTGAACTTTCATATCTTTGATGTAGGAGGAATGTTTTTTTAGGAGAGAATGGATTGAAGAGAAGTCGCTGTTGCTGTCATGTCTCACCAACCTTTTAAATTAATGTTTTTGTTTACTCTTGCTTTATACGGTTCTATTTTTGGACGGAGTTGTGCTAAATTGTGAGGTGGTTCCGTCATTTGGTCTTCTATTAAACAGATGCTATACTTAATGTTAATCTGTGTTTGATTCTCAGGGTAAGATGGTGAAGGGAATGGGAGGAGCCATGGATTTGGTAGCGAGTGCGGGAACCAAGGTAGTGGTCACCATGGAGCACTCAGCGAAGGTTGGTAAAGATATCAGTGCTTCTGTGAGTTTACTTCAAAATACTTGTTTTTCTTTCCTCCAGAATCCAGGTCAGGTTAAATTGTGTAACATTTTCCTCAGCAGCGCGCTTGTATCTGCTTCCGTAATAATCACAGTGAGTGTGCGACTGATAAAGGATAATTCTCTTAATGGATTGCTTAATGCCGTTTTAGCAAAGAGTGATGAGGGTTTGCGCACAAATCATCATCTTGTTGCTCGTGTTTTGCTAATTTAAATACGTGTGGAGCATTGGACTGTTTTGTTAACAGCTGATTAGTTAAAGTGGTGCCACAGCTAGAGATGCTGTAAGTGGGCCCCACAATAGAAAGAGCTGTGAACTGGGGTAGTTCAAAGTCCAGGCCCATACGACTAGGGCACGGTAACATTGTGCATTCACAGAAGCATGCTGTCTCTTGCTAATGGGGGCCTGTCTGGCGCCCAGCTATAGTCCAGATGGTGCAGCAGGTGAGCATAAATTTAGTGCCCCAAAGCCTGTTTTCATTCATGATGTACGATGACACAGCATCAGATGATCATATGCCCTTAGTGGATTTAATAAGTGTTCTTCAATGTAATAAACGGTTGGTTTATACCCAGATTCTTTTTCCTTTCAGGGAGGAAAACACAAAATATTGGAGAAATGCAGCCTCCCTTTGACAGGGAAGCAGTGTGTGGATCGGATCATTACAGAAAAGGTGGGTTTCTATCTCTATTTAAGTAGTGTATAAAATGCACCACAGCATTAAAACCTGATGATATTACTTCTACTCTATGGCTGATTAGTTTATTGTACAAAAGCCATAAGCCTTTGTGAGATACATGATTATTTATTGGACAGAAAACTCAGAAGTTTGTTCCTCAGGTTTGACAAGAAGTGGGTTTTCGAGGTGAACTTGTCAGCAATAGGAGACTCAGTGAACTCAGTGAATCGCTGTTTTTATCTCTCAATTACGTCATCTAAGACCAGCTAAAGAATAACACACACAAACAGATGATAGATTAGTATAGTGCAACACAGTTAAATGGAAATTACATTTATTCGATTATGGCTAATTGAATCTGTTGATTTCTGTGAGGATGGCAGTCATTGATTTAGTTTTGTTTTATTTGCTTGCTGGGGTTGGGCTTCCGTTCATTATGGATTTTACTCATACTTCCATCCATTCCTCGAGGTCCTGCTTGTGATGCGCTGTCGATGGCTATGCTGTAGTATTGGTTTCAGTCAGTGATGTGGCTCTTGTCTCAAGTGAAAGGCCAGGCAGCGCTTGTAAAAGCTAATATGCAGGTCAAAATGGAAACCTTGGTCTGAGGCTCCAGCTCCCACTTTGAAACGGTTCTTTCCCTGCGTGCTGAGGTCATTTCCAAACCCTGCTGAGGTGTTCTGTGCTTGTTGTACCCAAACCAGCGGAGACCTTCAGTGTCCTTCAGTGTCCTTCAGCCAACGAAAGAGGCCTATGGTGGAAGGACATTGTGTGGATACTGGGCAATATAAGAGGCTGGTTTGATTGTCAGGTGATGATGCTGATTCAGTTAGATGCACTGTGGGACACACGACTCCTCCGTCCACCCTGTGTACTTTTGAAGCATAGCCCGGAGGCAACGATCCATGTTCTTCATCACCAAGGCCTCTCTTCTGCTCCCCAGAGGCGGAGGGATAAAACCGTCCAGCGGTAGCTGGTGAAGCCAGCGTGGGCGTTGTCTTTGTGTCCTCGTGTGCGCTGGTCACCTCTCTAACCCTTCGGTGGTTAGTGTGTGTGGAGCGCTCCCATTGAAAACATGACCTGCGAGGGCCAGAGTTGGACAGCGTGTCAATGACTCGTTCTTTGTTGCCATCTGCTCTTTTCTGCTCGACGGGCTTCTGTTGTGATTGCACAACGTTTCTCAGTGAGCAGACTTCTGTCAACATTTCTAAAGGTTACAGCTTTTTCTGCTGCCCTGCTCGCACCAGCGCCACCTCCTCCTTACATTTCCTGCTGCGTCCTCTCGCTGTCTTTCTATTAGCATTTTCTCCCATTATAACATCCGCAGCCTTTAAAATAACCGGAATTCTTGCCGAGCATTCCGACGCTTGCGGTGTGGTTCTTATTTCATTCCTTCTCTGCCAACACTCATTCTCCTCTTGACATTTGTCCTGCCATCCGCACCCCCCCCCCCAACAACTCCTCCACTTCTCCATCGGCAATGCCAGTCTCCATCTCTGTGGTTTCTAAGCCTTTCAAACGAGCTGGCATGTGACAGTCTGTTTGTCAACCTTTCAGATATCAGACTTCTACTTGGAAACACAGCTTTGTCACCTCTGGCGCTCGCTAACATCGCTTGTTTTGACGCCCCCAATGCACAGTACAGTGGTAAAAGTCTGTGATTTGATTAATGATGTCAGCACAACATGGGTTTTAGTATCACATGCAAGCTCAACTGTTAAAGACTGTTTTGTCTTCCTCTCAGTCGCTTCCTGTGGTACATCGGCTTTGTGCCTGTTAGAGGACGAAACTTCATTTTCGAATCACCTTTTTGCAAAATACCCATTTACACTTTGCACCTGCTGCTGAAACAGATACCAGAATAAGAAATGTCTACGTAAACAAACAAAGCCAACCAACATTGAGCTTAATGAGCCAGATTGCTCTTGGGTGATTGCCGTCTTCGCGATTACAGTCTGTGCTACCGTTTTCGCACCCGAACCTGGAGCCTTCCAATCAGCCAAACAAATCTTTTTCTCACCACAGAGACTCACGGGCAGATGCTGACGCAGACAATGTATTCTCACAAGCACATGATCCTCTTTGGATTGTGATAGCCTGGGGGGGTGTGGCTGGTTTTTCATGTGCTGTCATAAATGCTGTTCCACTGATTTGAGGCACAGGACAGTGGGAAACCTGCTGCCTCAGGCCATAGCGGCTGCTTCTCTACGTATATGGTTGGATCCGTGGATGCACTGTGTCGTCATTCCGTCCCTCCTAAGCCCTGTTCCCCTCTTTACACACTTACTGTACCACTGTGCCACTGAAATAAAGGATGGTGCGCTTGTTTGGTTCTTCTTTTTGTCTTGACGCTTTCTTAGCCTCTGGCGCCTGAGACGCTGCCCTTGAAAAAGGTCTTCACGCTCTGCTCTGCCTCCTCAACAATTATTTAGGCAATTACATCACGTTTTAAAAATACGATATTAAAAATGATTGCATGTCATTTGCAAATGAAGCAGAATGACTCCTGAATTATTTAGTCATGGGAATGGGCCTAAAAAAGTCTCACCTATGGTTTTGTCCTAATGATGGCAAAGCCAGTGACAGAAATTATTATTCCAGGATCCAAATTGAAATTCTTTCATGATAACACATCTCGCTCCTTGTAATTGCTATAATGCATTGATTAGATACTGCATGAGCTTGTAAAGGTTGTTGCATAGTGAAATGTAGTTTCTTTTAGTACCCGTTACTGTAAAAATACAGTTTGTTGTTCTGTAACTTGGTGTGGATGTTAAAAACTAGGTCAGTGGACACTTAGCTGCTGTTAGCTAAGTACAAAGAATGGGCTGATGCTGACACCTTTCCCTCACCTGTTTGTCTGCCACCTCTGGCCTATTGTGACAGTTCTCTAATTTCACCTAAGCACTTGCGACACATGTCACAATTAGAGATGCGTGTCAGCGTTGTCCACAGACCCCGGGTCCTCGTGACATCCCATCTGTCTTGCTATACTGGAGTGAGATCTCTGCCTCCTGCCCCGTCGCTGTGTGCGCGGTTCTAATGAGCTGAGAGTCCTGACAGGCTTCCGCCTGGATGTGAACATGGCTCGGCTTGTCCGTCTCTGCTGAGGGAAGCCACAGGACGCAGCTTGTCTGACCGGGCCTGACGTGTCTGCGTAAGATGTAATCTGTGCTTAATGTACAGTAGAGAAACTCACCTTGTGAAGCACTTTATGGTGAGGAGGACGTCTATCCCAACTGTCGGAAGCATCAGGTCCTTGCTGCTGTGAGGAAACATTGCTAAATGTAAACTTTATAACAGAATAAATAAACGAAATGATTTAACGCTAAGAAAATATATATTCAAAATTAAAATCTATATTTCTTGTATTACTAAATCCATTCTCTCCCTGAAGCTTGTAGTTTTTGCAATGTTTTATGCTTAAATTTTGTTTTTCTTTTAAGCAACCTGTAATAATGCAAGAGATAACGGTGCACCGGCAGAAAAACACACGAGTGCATCATTATTTAACCGGAGGTTCATAAATCGAAGCAAGAATAGAAAAGCAAAAAGCATTGGAGGCGCTTTAATGGCACATTGGGCGGAATAAACTCTGAGGTTCTAATCACAGCAACGGCTTATAGATTATTCGAGTTCATAAAAGAAGATTTGAAGAGGTCTGCTGCCTGAAGGTACTCGGCACACATTAGTGATTCCAATTGATTTTCTTTGTTGTTGTTACTTATCACAAGGCTGCATTTTTAGACGGTGTGCGTTTCCAATATTTGCGCTGCCGTTCTGTAAATGGCAGCTCTCCAGGGGCCCCGTTTATATAACATGCATGCAGTCTCCGCCGGTCCCTTTTTTACTGTGTGTACAGTATAACTCCATCGTCTGTATTTACGGTTTTTGTATGTGTATTCAGAGCAGTTGGTGACATTCAGTTGCAGTTCTTCTGCTTTAATCAGGGACTGTTCCACATTTTGGCACCATTATCTTTAAATTTGGGCCGCGACCCGCTCCTGATAAACGCATGATGGGCGGATGTCTTTAAATTAATGTTTCTCATATCCTGTTTTCTCTTTTTCCTTGAATTAGTGCAACCATTGAAATGCAGTAGTTTAACACTTTCTACACCCCATCTTCACAGAATTGAGGGGCCCTCTCTGAGGCCTTTCATGGATGTGTCATAGTAATTGCAGCTATTTTGCCATCTACGGGTGACACTGAAGTGGCACTCTGCCCCCCATCTGTGGCACTGATGTTTTTTGCGGGGGGCTGTTATCTCTTTTAGGTCACTTGGATAATTGAGGCTCCCACATGTTTGCGTGCCACCCCTGTGACCACACATCATAGGGTTCAATACCATTCATTGAGAAGACGATCATTCTGTCCATTTGGGTTTTTGTCTCGTCACCCAGCCTCCATCTGTCGTCCTCTAAACATCTCTTTTCTTTCGCTCACCCAGGCTGTGTTTGATGTAGATAAGACAAAAGGCCTGACTCTAATAGAAGTATGGGAGGGTCTGACTGCTGAGGACATCAAGGCTTGCACCGGCGCAGATTTTGAGGTGAGTGCAGTAGGTTCAGTTTGGCGTCTTTATCAGTGCTTACATTTGCTGATCCTCACCAGGATGCGTCACCTCTGTCCCCTCTGACTTCCAGGTGTCTCCCAACCTGAAGGCCATGCAGCAAATCTAGACGACCACTCTTTTGGTTTGCGTCACCTTTAGTTCTCTGCAGTATACAGCTGGTGATTCCGTTTCATGAGCGGCGTGCGCACCGATACGACACGCTCGGCTCCGTTCACTGGTTCTCAGCATGCAAACATCAGACGGGTGTAGTCGTCGGTGAATATGAATGAATGAAGTGGTCGGCGGCCGCTACGCTGAACCACTTCATCCCTGGGCATCTTTTACCAAATGGTCCGTCTGAGATGACAACACAAACTGGGATTATTCTTTTCTTATAAAAATGTAAATCTAAGACTTTGGTGAAATAAGTAATGTAGAACATAGAACAGTACATATTTCATTAATTTTCAGGAATATAGAAAAACTTTGTTATAAGTTAGGGATTCCTGGTTTTGGCAAAAGGCAGTGTGTTTTATTTAAAGCCGTGCTCCTCTAGGAGACTACAGCCCTGTGTAAAATACTTCTAAGTTAAAACGTCACCACCTCATTAATGCATAACTGATCCAAGCCTTAACATTTCGTGCTCTAACACATTCTGTTCTCCTGCCTTTAGTAATAAAATGTGTAAAAGTTAATAAAGTCTTTCTTGAGTGAATGGAAATAGTGGAGTTTTATGGTTCCTTTTACGTTCTATGCGAAGAAGCTCTCCGCTGCAATTTAAGGTGGAGGTTCGCAATCAGTCCACTGGTTCCTCCAGCTCTGCCCCGACAGGCTTTGCACTGCCCTTCACTTACAGTACCTGTCATAATGACAATGCAATAAATTGGAATGATTCCTCCTCAGAGCAATGAGGTCATAGTTCCACTAATAAATTAAGCAGATTAAATACGGCAGCTGTGAAAGCAGCGACCGTAGGATTTGTGCGTTTAAATTATCCAACCCATCACGTCGCACAGGGATTGAAAGCCAACGCCTGCTTTGAGAGTGATGCCTTGTGACACTCTCCAGGTTAGAGCTTTCTATATACGGATGGTGGGCTTACATTGACATTCTTGATGTGATTTCTCCACTCGACTAGAGAGGCACTGCCACCACCTGAGGGCTGTTATATAACGGGAGAATTCAGCCGCCGGGCGTGTGGGTTCAAGGAGATCAACTGGGCTGGATGATCAAGTAAAAAAATGGAAGGAAGTTACATGTATGGGGGCTGTTGCCACTGGCGTTTAATGTTAAGCCAGCGCACGGCTGCATGAGTCAAACCAGAGCGGCGGTCTTCATGATCCCACAGTTTAGCCTGGTTCCTACTCGTGTGTTCGAAATTCACCGGGAAGGGAACCTTTCAGGAACGTCTGGGTGAAATCGGAGCCGTGCAGCAGCTACTGTAGTTGGCTGTTCTGTTGAATCCTTCTCTTTGTGTATTTTTAAAAGGTCATCCTGTATATTCCATGCTCATAGTTTATCATTGTTGCATTCGGTGTGGGGGGGAAAAAAGGTGCCTGATAATAAACCAGTGGTATTCAGTCTGTATCTGAACGAAGCACAAGCTAAATATATCTGGAGACTCAGCAGTGATTTCCAATTATGCAGAGTGACTGTGTCAATATAGATTCTTGTTGTGTGTCCAGAGGGTGTAATATAATCCAGCCTTCCCCCGTGTCACTTCTCCTGAGACATTATTGCAGGAACACAAGCAATTTGGAGACGTAGGAAACCCACGGCCTCCGGACGCAGGCTCAGTCCGTCGGCATGCGTACGTTTACCGTGGTGACCTATTTGTTTGAATGGCCCGTGTCAAGGTTGGCAACCAGCTGATTATCCCCAATGCTGAACGTGTTCGTTATTCATTGCCCCTGCCGTTAATTGCAGCCATAATGAATCGCCGGCACAAGGCTCTCATTCATTCAATTAGAGTGCGTGACCTCAAACACGCTCAGAGGTGAAATTAGAGGAATGTGTTTTAGATAAGGAACGAAAAGCAAATTAAAACACCTCATCACCTCAGGTGCACAGCCACTGATATTAAACCACATCCACTCTGTTCCAAAATATATCAAGACCATTAAATCTGTTTAGTTTTACCGTTGTATGTTTGCCAAAGGCTCCCAGAGAACAGAAACATTAATAATCATACTATAGGCTATGTTGGCATTGTTTCGCCGCCTTGTGTGACTCGCATTGCTGAAAACACAAGCGCTGAATGTTGTCATATTCGGGTCCGTCAAAGCGCATTTTCATAATTGCGCTACCCGGTGATGTGTACAGCTCAGGGGGGTGTGGACTAGTTGTGGCGCTGGTGTGTGAGTGTGTGTGTGTGTGTGTGCGCGCGCGCGTGCGTGCGTGCGAGAACGAGATAGAGCCGGGGAGAGGGAGTGCGTCCGCGTTTGGGGAGAGACGAGGCGCGAGAGGAGAGAGCGCACACCAGGTTGGCGCAGGCACCGGTCCGGGAGAACGGAGGGTCGCGCGCGTCGGCAGCATGGCTTCGTCTCACGGGAGAAGCGACCTGCGGTTCGCAGACTGGATGGCGAGTCTACCGCAGAGCATGCACACGATCCCGCTCACCAACCTCGCAATTCCCGGTAGGTTTCATTTCTGACATTAAACGGAGACCGGCGTGACCGCATCCATCTCGCATCCGCGCGCAGCGCACGCAGCCATTCTAGCAGACGAGAAACGAACGAGGAGCCCGAACGTTTCGACATGTAGGATTTTTTTTTTTTTTTGCTGCTTTGCAAACTTTGAAGTTTTACTTCGCTTCGAGTGCAACTCCTACAATTGGCCCTTACTCGCATTGTGCGGCTTCGGAACAAAGGTGGGGACCTGTTGCGCAACGCGAGAGGCGCCAGGTATTTTCTATTTCTAACAGTCCCGCTCCCTCGCGCGACGATCCGCCGTCTGCGGGTTAAAAATAACAACCCGATGGTTCGGAACGTGTCAACGACGAGAGGCTCCGTCATTTGATTCAGATGACCGCGCCGCGTTCAGTGCGCTGGGGTGGTGGCCGTGAAGGAGGAGAAGAAGAGGAGAGGAGAGATGGGGAGTGGGATGAGAGCGCTGCCCGTTAAACACGAGCTGGTGGCGCCGCAGCCAATCGCTGCGCGTCGTCTCCATTCAGGTCCAAAATGCAGGTTGTGCAGCCCACCCCCGGTCCGATTGATAGGAAGGATTATTAGCAGCCAGTTAATTCCATATCTGCTGCCTAGTGATTATCACACCCTCCACACGATGCGCTTCCACCCTTCATCTCTTGCCTCCCCGACCTCCTCCCTCCTCCGTCCTCCTCCACGTGCCTTCGTGGAGGCTGCAGACGCCTGCTGCGTTTGCCGTTGACGGCCGTGGCACCAGTGCCCAGCGAGGCGTGGCGTCTCACCGGCACCGGACGCCGGGACTCTGTCGTCGGACCCCAGTCAGGGGCCGCGTGGCGCGCGTCGCCACGTTCTGCTGAATCACGTGACACCAGAGTTGCGCACGGGAACGCGCTCCGCCCCAAATAATGAGGCGTCGTTCCTCCCTATTGGCCCCGCGGCCTGCGGGTTCGGCCGCTTTCAGCCTGTCCTCCGTCTGGATGCGGATTCTGGGAACGTCTCCTTGGGTTTAGGCACACATTTGGTCTCGTGTTTGTCACGCTTTACTCCCTAATCTACAGGATTTAAAGGGGGTTTATTTAGCAACAACCACATGTTCCTGTCAGGGTCGGTCTGATCTTGTTCAAATGAGTCGGTCGCGTCACACGCTTTTGACTGTATCGCATCTTAAAAAGGCAGCTTCGCAGGTATCGCTCAAGCACAAAGGCGCTTCTTCTTCTTCTTCTTCTTGGTAATATTTGGTGGCACCAGCGGTTCTTCTTCTTCTTCTTCTTCTTCTTCTTGGTAATATTTGGTGGCACCGGCGTCTTCTTCTTCTTCTTCTTGGTAATATTTGGTGGCACCAGCATCTTCTTCTTCTTCTTCTTCTTCTTCTTCTTCTTCTTGGTAATATTTGGTGGCACCGGCATCTTCTTCTTTTTCTTCTTCTTCTTCTTCTTCTTCTTCTTCTTCTTCTTGGTAATATTTGGTGGCACCGGCGTCTTCTTCTTCTTCTTCTTGGTAATATTTGGTGGCACCGGCAGCTTCTTCTTCTTCTTCTTCTTGGTAATATTTGGTGACACCGGCATCATCTTCTTCTTCTTCTTCTTCTTCTTCTTCTTCTTGGTAATATTTGGTGGCACCGGCGTCTTCTTCTTCTTCTTCTTCTTCTTGTTCTTGGTAATATTTGGTGGCACCGGCATCTTCTTCTTCTTCTTCTTCTTCTTCTTCTTCTTGGTAATATTTGGTGGCACCGGCGTCTTCTTCTTCTTCTTCTTGGTAATATTTGGTGGCACCAGCATCTTCTTCTTCTTCTTCTTCTTCTTCTTCTTCTTCTTCTTGGTAATATTTGGTGGCACCGGCATCTTCTTCTTTTTCTTTCTTCTTCTTCTTCTTCTTCTTCTTCTTCTTGGTAATATTTGGTGGCACCGGCGTCTTCTTCTTCTTCTTCTTCTTCTTGGTAATATTTGGTGGCACCGGCAGCTTCTTCTTCTTCTTCTTCTTGGTAATATTTGGTGACACCGGCATCATCTTCTTCTTCTTCTTCTTCTTCTTCTTCTTCTTCTTCTTCTTGGTAATATTTGGTGGCACCGGCGTCTTCTTCTTCTTCTTCTTCTTCTTGTTCTTGGTAATATTTGGTGGCACCGGCATCTTCTTCTTCTTCTTCTTCTTCTTCTTCTTCTTGGTAATATTTGGTGGCACCGTCCTCTACAAGAACTACCTCACCAGCAGATGATCCGGTGAATGATCTGGACCTAGTGATCTGGCGTGCGCTCCTGTGTGGGGTGATGTGATGCTACGCTGCGTTACTGCTGCCAAAAAGCTAAACAGCCCCCACTGTGTCTGTGTTGCACTGCACAGCTGTGCTCATTAGTTTACATAATCTTCCCTATAATTGGCAACGACTTTATTTAAAGGCTCTGCGGTGACAGAGACGACTTTATTAATTTAGGGTCTTTAAGCTTTTTAAATGGAAGTATATTTGTCATGTGCGAAGTAGGCGCTTAATGGAACCAAATCCTTTGTGTGGGAGGAGAAAGTAGCACATATACAAGGCTATAGATGTCACAGTATGGCTTGTCAGGCGGCTGACAGATAGAACAGCTGCTCTATGGCAGATTAGAATCTATTTACCGTATGTGCCGTTGCTGTTTCCTTTGACTGGAATCGGTCTGAGAAAACGCAGGTTGCACAGAGAGGTCACGCTCCACCGTCTCGGTCAGGGTGATTAATAAGCAATTTAATAAACAATACAAAACACTCACTCCTCAGGTTAGGGGGGTTTAGGAACACTCCAATCCTCTGCAGGGCAGAGAAGAGGAGATTACGCCTATTAATGGAGGGCTTTATAAGGAAAGACTGCGACGTTTATTATTTTACTGTAAGAGGTGAGGAGCCTCTAACAGTGACAGTCGAGGCCGACTGAAAGGGGGTCACGGGAATCAAAAGGCTGAGCTGGGTCTGTTAGATTGGGAAATCCAAAACGGGAGAAATGATTTAAATGTTTCTATAATCCGCAGGCGGAAATTGAAGAGATTAACGTATCTGCTCCGGAAGCCTCCGCTTTGCTGAGCTAAAGACACATTTTTTGCCGTTTAGCTTTTGAAAATTCGCCAAGAGACACGGGGTTCCGACACCTCCGGAGGCTTCAGCCGCTGTGCGACCACGCGTCCTCTGTGTAACATCCCCGCTGACGTGAAGCTGTGAGGTCCGTCGCCGGGAGACGCAGGAGGAACGTATTAATCCCACCTTCGGCCGATCGATTCCTGTCGGCAGAGTCTGATGTGAAAATGCCAGCTGCGCGTCTGAGACCGTCCCAACGACCACTCCTATTGATTTTGTAGCAGGACTTCGCAGCCAGAGCTTCGAGTGAATTAAAATTGCATGAAAATTCCACAGTACAAAGACACCAATAAATCAGCGGTCGCCCTGAGGGGAGCTGAGTCAGAGCGGCTGGCGAGGCTGACACATGCAGGACGAGGCCGTATCAGACGAGGCACGTACAGAGTAAATGCTGCCGAGTGCGATCGACAAGCGGCGCGTTGCTCATTACGGCGTGACTAACGACGCGGCGTGGAAGCACTTGTTAAATAAAAACAATGCACACTTTCATGAGCCCCACGCTGACGGGCCTCCTCATGGAACATGGAGGCTCGCAGACGTGACTCAGCCCACTGGGAAGGAAGGAAGGAAGGAAGGAAGGAAGGAAGGAAGGAAGGAAGGAAGGAAGGAAGGAAGGAAGGAAGGAAGGAAGGAAGGAAGGAAGGAAGGAAGGAAGGACGAAGGGACGGGACCGGGAGGGATGAAGGGACGGGAGGGGAGGGCTAGGGAGGGATGAAGGAAGGAAGGAAGGAAGGAAGGAAGGAAGGAAGGAAGGAAGGAAGGAAGGAAGGAAGGGAGGGAGGGAGGGAGGGAGGGAGGAAGGAAGGAAGGAAGGAAGGAAGGAAGGAAGGAAGGAAGGAAGGAAGGAAGGAAGGAAGGAAGGAAGGAAGGAAGGAAGGAAGGAAGGAAGGAGGGAGGGAGGGAGGGAGGGAGGGAGGGAGGGAGGGATGAAGGAAGGAAGGAAGGAAGGAAGGAAGGAAGGAAGGAAGGAAGGAAGGACTAGACAGACTGTGGCTCTGTCCCTGGCTTTGATGCCATCGAACACGTTTCATTAGCAGCATTAGACTGTACGTACAGTAATTACAGCGTGTTGTGTTGCTCCTGGAGTGGGGCATGTATCTGTGGTCTACAGGTGGGCACAGTAATTCATATAATTACACATACTGATAAAAAACCCATTACTGTTGCAATTATTATCTAGGTTAACATCATCCTGATTATTATCATTTACTTTTCAATGCTTAATTGCTTTTTGTTTGTTTATTTGTTGTTGTTGTTTTTTTCATTCTGGTGTGTTGATACTCCAGATGCTACCGTACAGTAACCAGATGAAATCAAGGAGTCATGTGTAGTTCAAGAAGGCTCAGGGGAGTCATACAACCGCTCCGATGGCCGACAGCTCAACCAGAGGTACAAAATGAACAACAGGCCTTTAACCAGGATGAAAGGTGGAGGGCAATAGCTGCGATGAGACGACTTGACAGCAGTAAAACAAATCCATGGCAGAGGAGCTAATCTTCACCCTCCTCAGAGCGGGGGGGGGGGGGCATCCAGGGTTGTAGCTGTAAATCTGTCCATTAGTCCTTGGACTGGACCACTTCGCTCGGCTGACACTTAAGCCCCGGAATGAGGAGGATGAGCGGTATCAGATACCAGGATAAACACTGGCGGTGCAGAGATGCTGGAAGGGCAGGAAATCAGCGCAGTAAAGGCAGATTGGAAATTCCAAGCAAACACTAGGTGAGAGACTAGAGATAGGGGTTTTATCAGCCGCTGGTGTAACAGACCACAAATCCTAATATATGTGTAACGTGCTTAAGAGGAGCTTTTATGAGAACTGATTAGAAATTGTTAGGTATGGATGGCGGCTGCCGCTGCGTCAGCGCTGGCGGATAATTGGGTTTCCAGCAGGGGATGTTCGTCCTGACTCCAAAAGTCGAATAATTTGCTCCCATCGGAGACGCACGTGCCCTCAGATCCTCACGGAGGAGGAAAGAACCCCATTCAAGGAGCAGCAGAGGAGAGGGGGGAGTCCTCCTCTCCTCGGTCAGGATGCATGCGGACAGAGGTCGTCGTCGTCGTGACGACACCGGTCGATTCTCCATCGTAGGCCTCATCATCATCACCCTTAAGTGAATTGCTGCGCTATTGTTTCACCTCCTTCCAGCTTCTATTGCTTCTCTGTATTTTCGCGCCCTCTTTGACCCGGTGACGCGTCCACTCTATCAGACATGTGACAGGCTGCGCGTTTGGCGAAGGCGATACGGCGGCGTATTCGTATATTATGGGGTGTCAGAAGTCCGTGTGGATCCGCAGTTCATAGAAGCTACCGCCGTCATCGGTGCTGGATTGTAGTTGTCACTGGGCTTCATAATCAGAACCGGGGAGAAAGGCTCCTCCTCGACGGCAGCAGACTCCAGCAGCTCGCGGGACCCGCCGAGGTCGTCATGGGTCGCGCTGACCCGGCTCGCTGTGCCGCCCCAGGACCCGGCTGTCTGCTCCGCTCACGGTCACTCTCGCCGCGAAGAGCTAGCGGAGCTAGCTGAAGGTCAGCTCAGGAAGCAGGTCTACAAACAGGCGAACGTGCGGCGGGGACGAGCCGAGGAGGACGACGTCAGAGTCCCAGTCTGCCGCAAAATGGAGGCGTCTGAGGCGATTCCACGACCCATTTTGTAGCAGAAGGTCGCGGCCGAGTGTGAATTTAAACACATCGCGCTGCCAGTAATTTAATAACCGCTGTGGTGCTTCTGTGACCTTTACTCTTAGAGGTCAATCCAGTTCAGCTTTTGAAGCAACAGCATGTGTCTGGAGAAATTAAAACATTTGTCATCCAGCTGGGAAATGTCCCCTGTCAAAATAAGGTCAAGACATCAGCCCAACTCTGACGAATGATTATTATTGTCAATGATTATTTTTGTGCTGATGAAAAATAATGTTCAAACATCCGTGTATGTAACTGTGGACTTCTCGCGTCCGGGTTCATGACTTCTGACCACGGATGCTGTTATTAGTCGGCTCAGTTGCCATGGCAGCCACCGTCTCCGCCACTGACCCCGCTCTAGCAGCCGGGTCCCGCCGCACGACTCAGTGCCCCGCGCGCATGAACCCCCCGTGCTTCTGTCTCCAGGCTCCCACGACTCCTTCAGCTTCTACATCGACGAGGCGTCTCCGGTGGGTCCCGAGCAGCCGGAGACGGTGCAGAACTTCGTGTCGGTGTTCGGCACCGTGGCCAAGAAGCTAATGAGGAAGTGGTTGGCCACGCAGACCATGAACTTCACCAGCCAGCTGGAGGCCGGGATCCGCTTCTTTGACCTGCGCATCTCCACCAAGCCGCGCGACCCCGACAACGAGCTGTTCTTCGCCCACGGGCTCTTCAGCGCAACGGTCAGCGAGGAGCACGGCGTCCGCACGCTTTTCCATGTGATGAATATGTAGCGGTGCTCGTGGTTGCTGGGTGATGTGCGTGCGCGCACGTGTGTGTATGTGGCAGCGTGCGTGGGTGCAGACTTCGCAGCACAGCGGTTGGCGTTCCTCCGTATTGTTGTGTCGTCGTTGCTGTGCATGCGTTGATTGTGTTCATTTTCAAGGTCAGAGAAGGTCTCGAGCAGATCAGTAGTTTCCTGTCGGCTCACGCCAGAGAGGTGGTGTTCCTGGACTTCAACCACTTCTACGGGGTCCAGAACCTGCACCATGAGAAGCTGGTGGCCATGTTGAAAGAGGTGTTTGGTGACAAACTCTGCCCAGTGGTCTTCGCTCAGGAGGTACAACGCAGATAGATCTAACTCACTCATTACTGGCTGACTTTTATTTTGAAATTAAGCCTGGAACCACACAAATGTTCATGAATTGGGTTTGAATTGTTAGTATTTATGTGAAATATGGTTTCATTAGCGTTACCCTGTCCCCCTCCCCTGAATGCTCCTCTTCCGCCCCCAGGTGACTCTGCAGTATCTGTGGGAGAAGGAGTTTCAGGTGCTGGTCTTCTACCATCACCCTATGGCCCTGGAGGTGCCCTTCCTGTGGCCGGGCCAGATGATGCCGGCTCCGTGGGCCAACACCACCGACCCGGAGAAGCTGGTGCAGTTTCTCCAGGCTTCTGTCACCGACCGCAGGTCCGATGCTAAACCTTTAATCACCGCATTGGTCCACGTATGTGTTTAGATAGAGAGAGGTGATTTTGCTATCGAGGGTATTTTGAGTGTGTGGCAGCCCTCTCTGCAACAGATGGCACAAAGTGCTTTCCATAAATAGGTTAAAATGCAAAACAACACCACATAAAACGCTTGAACAAACGTGTCTCCTGCAGGAGAAAAGGGACGTTCTTCGTGTCTCAGGTGGTCCTGACACCGAAGGCGAGCACCGTCATGAAGGGTGTGGCGAGCGGCCTGAGGGAGACCATCACGGAAAGGTTGGTGTTCTGGACCTGGTCCACGTTTAGAGCACTGAGGACGGGTGAGGGCGAGCGGTGGGAACGCGGGCGTGGGGGGGGTCAGAAGTGACACCACTCACCCTCAACAACACGCCAGCCGACGTCACGGCTCCACACACACCATCGCGTCCGAGTCACGGTGGCATTTTAGAACCTCACCCAGAGGCCCGTTTGTTTCCACAGGCGTTTGACACTGACCTCGCTCCACTTATTTATTTATTTCAGCTGCAACAAACCAGAGGCGACGCTTCTCATCTTTTTATACACTAGCGCGGCTGTTTTCTGTTCAGATCCACGCTCTGTGGTCCGTTCCCTCTTTGTGCCGCCGCTTTGTTAAAAAGCCGCAGCAGCAAAACCATCATTCATTTTCCCAGGCGTGAATTATTCATGCGCCCACTCCGCCATCAGCCGTCCTCACGGGGCCGTTGCGCCGCTTTGACGCCGTCCTCGCGGCACCCGAAGGCTCATCTCCGTGTGTTTCCCCCTATCGGCAGGGCCCTGCCGGGCATGATGCAGTGGATCCGGTCGCAGAGGCCCGGGGAGAGCGGCATCAACATCATCACGGCCGACTTCGTGGAGCTGGGAGAGTTCATCAGCGCCGTCATCACCCTCAACTACCACCTGGACGACGAGGACGACGACGCCACCTGAGGGCCCGCGGGGGGCGCCGGGGAGCGCGGGCCGGCGCCGGCGGGCTCCGCTCTCACCCTTTTCTCTTTGGCATTTGTTTCAGGAGGGGAGCGGCACCGCTCCTTTCGCTTTATTTAGGGCTATAGTGAAGTGAGAGATCAAACGAAAAAAAAAAACGGGATGGGGGAAGACGAGTTGGAGTTAGTAGAAGCAGGAGTTTTTTTGGTTGGAGTGCTAAGAGAGAGATTTTGTTTGTTTCCTATTTCGGGACATCAAAATGTGTTTGTTCCGAGTGACATGTTCATTTCCTGAGCTGTAAAAATAAACACTGTTTCAAGGCTTTCCACCTCATCAAGGGAGCTCCTCAGATCATGTCACCTATCTGCTAAATGTGTTGGTTCATTCCTAATATTCTAGTGCCGGTGCCGGTGCGTCCATGGGGTCCGTGTACAGTAAACCGCTCAAATTCTGCTCTGTAGCTGACGGTGAATGAGAAAATCAGCCCAGTCACATCACGGCAAAGGTTCCTGAAACCGTTCCCACGGCTTGGATGCACATTGTTCAGTTGTGGGATTTCTTTCTTTCCGGAGCTGTGATGTTTCAGGGAGGGCAGTGTCTTGGAGCCTCGATCTGATCTCTGCACCCTGGCTCTCGATTCCTCACCCAACACGGAGGGGAGTCACGACCAGAGCGTGTGTGTGTGTGTGTGTGTGTACGATGCCGCTCACATCTGATCATCTAGAGATGCATTCAGCGCTACCAGTCATTTCCAACCATGAAGACAGATTCATTGCACTTCGTCGTGGGTGCTGAGTCGTGATAGCCGAGTATAAAAATACATGACATCTGGGTAGTAGTGTGTTTCCACCGTCTGTGTTTCCTCGGTTGAGAGCTTGCCCCCTGTATGTGCGTCTATAGCTGCTGCTGCGGCGCAGCATACAGCACTCATGGTGAGATGTGTCACAGTGTTGTCTTTCATAATAACAGGTGATAACGCTTCTTTATTTCAAAGGGGAAAAAACTGTCTAAAAATCTTGAAAAATTGAAAATGAAAAATTTCATGATTCAGTCAGAAGTTGAGCTGTGATTTGACATTGAGGACAATAATAAAGTAGATGTTTAGTTGAGATAGTTGAGATTTAGCTGTGGCTCTTTAGTAGACGTTTCACTCTCCTGATTCCTTTACATCAATGCTGGTGCAATACATTTAGTACAGTCTCATTTTCTCATGCATTTCATTATCAGCTCTGCAACATCTGGTTTAAGACGGTAAAATATATTGAAATGACGCTCAGAAGGACAACGGGAGTGTTTTTATTCACATGATTATTCACATTATGCATGAAAAAAGTCACACAATAGTCCGCGCACCCTCTGATCGATGTGGCGTTTTCTGCAGAGAATGTATTCTGTGAGAACATCGGTGTCTAGTTCGTTCGCGTGCAGCCGCACACGGGAGCTCTTTAGATTTGTGAATGTATGTGTCGTGTGGGTAACTGTGCCATTCCTGAGGGCCTCACGCGACGGAGCGGGTTCAATCTGGACGTTCATGTTCGCATCTTATGCTTCGACGTGGAAACGAGTTCAAACTGTATTCTTTCAGTGTGGTTTCATGTTACAATGTTTTATATTGTGCAAAGTTTGTACATACTGTAATTGCAAATAGTAAGCTGCCGAAAAATTGTAAATGATATCAATCATTGTGACAAGTCTTAGACAACACTTTCTTAACTCACACCCTAAACGAGCAACGTTCACTCAGCTTCTGGTTTTTATATTTATTTAATACTTCACCTCTGTTGTGTACTAATAGGGACCGCCAGGTGTGTGCTTAGATATTGTCCTTCAGAGCATGGGAGCATCTCACCTGGACGTCATTTTGCCCTTTAAGACAAACCTCTACTTTGACTTCTTCTGTAAATGTTGCACAGCTGCTTCCCCCATACAGTAAAAATGAGGCTTGCAGATTGTTTTGTAATGACATTTTGTGTCTTCCCTGGTCCAAAATGTTCATGTTCTGATGTGAAAAGAGTCCCGTTGCTGTTGTACAACCCACAAACCTTTGTTTGAAAGTGACTCTGTTCTAAGTGGAAATGGCCAATCAAATAAAGCTACTCAGCCTATTAAGCGGCTAACTGAAGTATCATTTCCTGACCGGTTTATGGCTCGTTAAATGCTGATTGGCTGCCTGGTTGGTTAATTGCTTGATTTAGAAAAAAATCATTATTAAAGCTATCATCGTAAGATTTAATCCAATCAGCAAATGGCAGTGCGCTACATAGGACGGTCGTTTGTAGCTTTCAGTGTAACAGACAAGTGTGTTATTCCATGTCTGTGCAGAGAAATATCCTAAATTCGTCCCGTTTCCAGGGTGATGAGGAGGGAGGTGGGTGGGCAGCGCCACCCGGGGTGACCTTGCTCAGACTGTGTTTTGTAAATCAGCAGCTGCCATTCTGCAGACAGGTATTGCTTACTTAGATGCTGAGTGGCTCATTGTGTGTGTGTGTGTGTGTGTGTGTGTGTGTGCCCGCGTGCGCTTGCAGCATCATATGCTTTTTTTTTTTTCGAGTGGGTTTTATTTTCGTCAGTGTCACATCACCAGAGTTCAGGTCATTAGCGACGCTTCTAAAAAAAAGTGGGAAAATGAACGACGTCGTTTGCTGCAGAAAATGGGAAAATGCAAATGTTATTTTCTGCACGCTCGTGTCTGTCTGTCTTCCTCTGTCACGCACACACACACAAACCACACACACAGGCAAGCGCACACATGTGGAGGAGGCAGAGGTGTGGGAGGTGGAGATGGATGATGGCATTCAGACAGTTTAAAAAGGGGCTGCAGCGAGATGCACAGTTTCAGAAAAGTTGGGAGCGTGAGGAGGAGGCAGAGTCATTTCAGCGATCCACTCCTGAGGGTACAGGGCGCACGGTGGCAATTTGTCTGACTGGGAGGCCACAACGCAGCCATCTGCAATATTAGTCACATAAAAAGCCACAGTTAGAATTTGCCAATTGAAGGTTATATGACTCGATCATTAACAAAACAAGGTTTTGATACAGAGCTAATGGAACAAATCAGGGATAGAGAACTGTAACAATCACTGTAATACAGACATGAAATTAGAAGACGTCCAAAAGAGCAACGTATTGAACGAACAGCTTAATTTATTTTAAGAGCAGAAAGAGACTGTACGAATAAACATACAGTATTGACACAGTTTTACTGAGGGAGTGTTTGCCACCGTTTCCATTCCTTGCTTTGTTTCACTTCTGGACGCACACGCGTCACGTTAAATCTGCCTTAACGTCAGACCTCAGTCTCCGTCTCCAGAGTACGGATGCAGGAAGCAGCAGCCACAGACAGGGAACCGGCTCTCATTTGTCGCATTCGCGTCAGGGGCTTGTGCTGGAACTGACCCCTGGTGCTTCGTGACCTTCACCACAACCTCGCGGCTTCTGACCTTTCGCGTGACGCGACTCGTCCCGGTGTTTGTGGCGTTTTTAGCGTAAACAATGTGATTTTCTATTACAGAGGTTGGATTTATTGGATCAGGTTTAGTTTGAAAGAATAATCGCATCGCGAAAGCCTCTCTGACGGCGTGTTCTACCACGAGCTTCAAACCAAGTTGTAAATAGAAACATGACCTACAACAAAGGTGCCCAGGGACAATGTACTGTACTTGCCTATGTGCGTATAGGCCACTAGACCTCGGGGGGTGTAATTCTGGCCCAGGGCCGGCATTCGGGCATCGGGACATCGTGTTGACATAAACAAAGCTGGAATATTGTATAGTTCCCGCTGGGGGACAGTCAGGACGCCGGCTGCGTATTCGCCGTGTCTGTCAGTCTGTCTGAGCTTCCAGGACAGATGGCGGTCAAAGATGGCCCCCGCGAACATCACCAGCGCCACGGAGGCGGCACTGATGGAGGCCGCGGTCTGGCGCTCTGGCGGCCGGTGGTCCGAGCGGACCGTGACGCCGGCCGGGGGCGCGTGTCGCTGTACAGTAGCCGAGTCCTTGAGCGGTCGGTGATCTTTGCAGAGGCGCGTGCGGGAAAACGCTTCTTCTGAGCCGCCGCTTCAGCCTGTGGACTCGAATCAGCTCAGCTCGTTTTCTAATCTGGTTCGTATCATATTGGCTCGGGGCCAGAAAGTGATTTTTTTTTTTTTTGCGTTACAGTGAAATTGAGCTGTTGCTGCTGGTAAATCTGTGGGCTGCACTGAATCGCCTCCCTGCTTGATCGGCGGCCGCTGCGAGAACCTTCCTGCCTTTTATCTCCTCGGCTGCCAGCGTGTGATGGATGTGCGCAGCGTGGCCCCCTCCGGCTGCAGGATATGCCCATAATTGGACAGATGCGGGTGCCACACACAATATGAAAACATTCAATGGCAAGTGTGGCTGCACAGCTGATTGCCATGTACAGTACGTCATCCATCTTCATCTGAATCAGTCAGTGGAAAAAACAACTCTCAGCGCTGAAAACTTACTGAGAACCGTGCTCGCCCTTATTCACACACACTGAGTCTCGAAGAGGAGACGGTTGTTGAGTCTCTGTCGCCCTCCAGTGTTTGCTCAACTACATCACAGCTCACTCACTGCACGTCTGCTTCTAATTGTCTTTGTCGAAAGTGGTGCCAGTCTAATGGAAACGGAGTCTTTCACAGAGAAAACTCAGCTCAAGCTGCATCTGGATCAGGATGGATGGATGGAGCTTCTCATCTGTCCTAAATATCTACTGTGGGTGTCCTACAGCAGATATCGCAGCACTGATGCTACTTGTGCGTCTTGTCCTAATATCAACGCTTTATTCTACATTGTCTAAACCATCATGAAGAAGTGCTGCAGGATAAAACAAAGGGGTCCTGACCTCGGGGTCTGATGCAGCCTGGTGGATCTGAGCCATCGTTAATCTGCTTCCATGGAAAAGCTCTAGTAGTCGTTTACGGGATCCTGGTATCATGCACTTCTGGCTCGCTAAAGGGAACATGTTGCAATTTCCCCCACTAAAAACACTGAGAATGTCACTGTGTGGACTAATCGGGGGTTGGGGGGGGGGTGCTTCTCCCTTTGTTTTCACTTCAACAATGATGCTCTGGAGGACATTTTGGCAGGAGCCTCCACTTTTTTTCTCCTTTTCGAGGCAAACACACACACATTTGCACCTGTTTTTTTTTACTGAAACCCGATGAGCTCCGTGGAATGTTCTTCCTAGGGTTTTTCTCCCCAATGTAAACAGAGAGCTAACCAGCACGCAGCCTCTTGCACACTTCTGTGTGCTGCACATCGCTCATCATGAAGGTAAGTCCGTCTTACTCACATAGTTCTTATCATGATCTTCCTCAGACCTAATTGAAGACCCGATATAGTGTCTCTAATACTACACATGCTGTGATATAGTGTACGTTTTCTCCCTCTTCTGCCTTTTAGAACATTATGCAGCTCTTTGTTGCTCTTCTGCCCTGGCTGCTGCTTCTCTTCACGTCCAGCGGGTAAATCTGTTGTTAATTTACTGTTTCGACATCACAAACGTTACATAAATCTCACAAATGTGCCCCGGACTGGTGGTTTGGTTTCATATGGAGTGAAAACCTTCACCGAAAGTAGAAGTTTTAAAGTGTGACCACAGTTTGAAACAGAAAAATGGAATTCAAACATCTGAAAGTAACATTTTAATATCTGAAAAAGCTTTAAGCTTTTCTGTCCTTGCAGCATTTTGAAACCTAATTTGCAAACATTCAATTTACTGTAAGATTTGAATGCCTGAAAAATGTGTTTGAATTATGTTTTTCATTTTCAAAATTTGTTTTCCAACATACAAGTTATTATTCCAGCAAATTGTAAGTTTTTAGACTTTTCCTTATGCTTTCAAAGGTTTTGTCAGCAGGTTCACTGTCAATGGGGGCCTTACGGTGACTGGTCAGAGTGTGATGGCTGCACCAAATTACAAGTTGGTGTTAATTCAATTAAAAAAAATTTTCAAAACCTCAAAGTAAATGATTGGAGTTTTTCAACTGAGTTTAAGATTCGGTTGAAGGCTGAAGATGGTTTAAACTGCTATGATATTTCCTTCACCTTGCTTGTCACAGACTAGAAGCAGAACCATGAATGTTTACGCTCAGTTCAACGGGAACCCTTGCGACGGACAACAGACTGAGACCAGGTCCTGCCAGACCACAAAAAGCTGCCCTCTGGAGGAAGGCTGTGGAAACAGGTTTCGCTGCCGCTCAGGTTAGAAAAGTTCTCCATATTTAGTCCTCATACAGAGAGAGGAAAAACATTCGCTGAATCGGCCTTTGATTGTCAGGGAAGTGTGTGAGCCTTTCCCTTAAGTGTAACGGGGATCAGGACTGTGAGGAGGACGGACTCGATGAAGCTGGCTGTAGCGAACAAAGTCACTTTGTATGTGACAGGTCCGCTCCCCCGCCCAACATTGAGCTACTAGGACTCGGGTAAGTGGGAAAACTCTGCCACTGAAGCACACACAAGCATGTATGGAGCTATGGGGGGTGACATCACAGGATCACATCACATCATGTACCAACTTTCATAGGGTTGATTTGGTGACAGGAAAGAAGAGGGGCACTGTCATCAACACAAAGAGCTTTGGGGGTCAGTGTAACACCATCTTCAGCGGCGTCAACCAAAGGACCTACCGACTGCCTGTTTCTACCATCCAGTACAACTTCATGGTTGGTCACACATGGTTGGTCCCATCCTCTTCATCACTGGAGCATCTGGTGATTCCCGTTGTGAATCATGTTCTCAGGTGAAAGCTCAGAATGACTTCAGCGATGAGATGTACCACAGTGAGTGGCACTACGCGCACGACATCGTCAAGAGACAGAAGATTTCCGGGACAACTACAGGATATCGCAACTATGACTATCACGAGAAACATGACAAGACGCAGGTTTGTGCGAGTCAGACTCGTCGCTGGGTCTTTCTTTCGTCTATCAGCAGGTGTCCTTGATGAGCTATTTCCTTTTTCTTTCAGACACAAAAGCTCGTGATTCTAAAGAACGAAATTGAAATAACTCAGTTCCAGAGTAACGCTCCTCGGTACATCCCGATATCTGAGGAGTTCTGGAAGGCACTGTCCAAGCTCCCGTCCGTCTACGACTACGCTGCCTACAGGCAGGTGTTGGAGAGGTTTGGGACGCACTATGTGTCAGAGGGAAGCCTCGGAGGCTCCTTCAACGTCATCGCCAAGGTTGACGAGGAGACGGAAAAGCTCATGAGTAGGTGGCAAAATTAATTTTTAAAATTGTGTCCAGAACTTTATGGATAAAAGATTAAAACATATTATATTTCTTATTTCTATTCCTTTCTTTTGTTTTTAAGTCCGGGAACGTGAAGAGCATCAGGAATGTGAAAGGACTAAGCGTTGGATTTTGTTTTTTCCAATCACCCGCACCGTCTGCCGGAAGGATCCCGCTCGTCCCAACATAGACAAAGATTGTAACACAGTTTGACTTTCTGCAAAAATATGGCTTCTAAGTTTACAGATAAAAGAACCTCAAATCCTTTGAATCCTAATGGTTATTTCTGTTTATCCTTCTTAATTACCAGTGGATGAGTTTAGAAAGAACAACCCGTTTAAAGTGACTGTGGTAGGAGGAGGTACTTCACAAATTGCAGCGCTGCAGAGACTGGAAGTCAGCACTGCTGACAAGAACTGGGAAACATACGCCAACTGGGCTGATTCTGTTGGCTCGTTCCCACAGATTATAAAACAGAAGGCAAGGACCGATCAGCGTTGAACTGACTGACTTTTTGGGTGTCACAGCCTCGAGTTTCTCACCAGCATCCTTTGCTCTGGCAGTTCCGTCCTCTGTCGGAGCTGGTGAAGGAGGTGCAGTGCGCTGCGGTGAAGAGGCACTACCTTCGCAGAGCCATAGAGCAGTATGTGTCCGAGAGCGACCCCTGCCACTGCCGGCCCTGCAGCAACAACGGCTTGGCTGTCATCAACGACTATCGATGTAAATGCGTCTGCAAGCCCGGCACCGAAGGCCTGGCCTGTGAGCAGGGCGCTGAAATCGAGGGGCAGCCAGGTGGGTGTCGCACTTCAGCCCGGGCAGCTCGGATTTGTTAAATTCGCGAGTGGCTCGCTCTCATTTACCTCTTTAACGAAGGTGTGATCCACGGTAGCTGGTCCTGTTGGTCCGCCTGGTCGTCGTGCTCCGGGGGTCGGAAGTCCCGAAGTCGCGCCTGCTCTAATCCGTACCCTCAAAATAGCGGCCAGCACTGCATCGGGGAGAGCGCCGAGTCCTCTGAGTGTGAAGACGATGACCTGAAGTACCTGAAGTGAGGGCGGGTTCCACCAGGAGGGTTCACAGCGGTCTCCACCAACACTCTGTTGTCCAACGTGCTGTTCGTTGTTCTCCACAGAACCATGGAGCCTCAGTGCTTCGACCAAACTCTCCCCGCCAGTGAGAAGTGTGAAACCCCACCTGCTCTAATCAATGGCTATGTCCTGGTGAGAATGATGCCTACGTTTTTGGAGTGCTTTTTGTTTTTACAGTGCTGTAGAAGTGAGCGTCTCGTGTTCCACAGGACCCCAAGGACATCTACCTCGTGGGTAATAAGGTTCAGTACACCTGCATTGAAGGGTTCCATCTTTCTGGTCCCTCCACCATAGAATGCACTGGTGATAAAGTCTGGTCTGCCAGTCTTGGCGTGTGCAAAGGTGAATATCTACACACATGGGTCACACTCACCGACGTTGGAGCTTCGATGAAAACAACGCTGATGTCTAATTTCTCTTTCAGCCTCAAGGTGCAAAATCCAGAGTCTTGGCGACGGCGTCATAGCTTCGCCCCTAAAGCCGAGCTATAACATAGGGGAGTTCATCACCTTGTCCTGTCCAGCGGGCAAACAGCTGCGTGGAGAGGCAAGAGTTACATGCAACCCCAGTCTGGTTTTCTCACCAGACCCGACAACTGTCAGTTGCAACTCAGGTAAACGTTGTGGGAGCGCTGTTTGGGGCCCAGGTGTACAGTATTTGACATTGCAGCCCGTCAGTTTCTGTTGTACTGCACGTGTCCCACAGTGGTCCGACCAGAAGGAACCGTGTCTCCCCCTCTTCAGTGTAAAGTGTGGGAGAAGCTTGTTAAAGGAAAATGCATTTGCAAACTGCCCAGCGAGTGCCCGTACGTCTCCGCCTCTCATTTGACCCTCCTCATTACATGAACTCATTTGATCCTCTCCTCCGGGATTCCTTTCACCCCAGGTCGTCTCTGGAGCTGTGCTCCTCTGTCCCCGGGACGACGCGATCCTTCCTGGTGACCGTGTGCAAAATGCATGCGATGCGCTGCGCAGGGCGGGACCCGGTCGTAGCGGAGGACGGCGCGTGCCAGTGGCCGGCGCGCAGCTCTGCGGGCTGCGCCGCCTGTCACATGTGGGAGACCTGCGACGGTAAGGGGCGCGCGCGATTCACGCGGCGCGCGTCCGCAGCGCCGCCGGCGAGCGCTCAATGCCCTCTGTTGTGTCCACGTCACAGATCAAACCCACGCGTGTCGCTGCAAGGACGCCGCCGAGTGCTCCGCCCCGGGACTGAACGTGTGCGTCCGCGTTGGACAGAACGTGACCGCGGAACAGCGGACGATGGGCGAGTGTGAAGCAGGACGGCGGCGGTGCAACGGGGAGGCGGTGTCGGTGGTCAGCATCTTCCCTTGCGCCACCTGAGCCTCCACAGAGTCTGACCTTTGACCCCTGCTCCTCCTGCATTACTCCCATTCATTACTCCTAATCCTTTACAAACGTAAACAGATGTTTTATGCATGCGTGAAAGTAAAATGAATGAATAAATGTTTTTTACTATTATAATCCAAACTGGTGTGTCTAACAGTTTGCATAAAGTAGGTCTAAGATTTGAGGACAATAGTTGTGCAACGTCTCTGGAGAGAATGTTTGAGAGTGCGTGTTGTGGACTGAGCTGATCTATTTCAAACGGCGGCCTGCTTACTAAAGCGCAGAGCACTCTGTCTGCCAGGCGAACCCCCGCCGAGAGTCTATTTCTGCCGCCGGCTTGAGAGCGATCAGGCGTGAACCTGCCCGCGAAGCCGGAGCCGGAGCTTCGTCACCTATTAACGTGTCCATCGGGTTCAGACCCGAGTGGCAGCAAAATGCTCATAAAGGAGTGATGTGCAGGTGATACAGTAAGTCAAACACATGGACGATGTGGGTTGATCCAGATTTAAAAACAAAAAAATATGTCAGCCAAACTTTGAAGTTTTTCCTTTAATGATCGTTTTATATTACATTAATTAGAAGCATAGTCTGGAGCCGGTCCTACATCTGCATCTGGCAATGAACACTTTGTCTTTTGATTTCATTTTAACAACCTTCAGTAAAAGCCAATGAACTAAACCTGTCTCTCGTCTGCTGCACGTAGAATGTTCCCTCAATCAATAACCTGTTTGACATGAGCAAAGTGGTGGAATGCGGCCTTTTATTCATTCTTGTTGATTCTGGGGGACGTTTCTCTGCCTAAGCCTCGCAGACTGTTGTTTCCAGGACAGATGGCGGTCAAAGACGTCCCCCGCGAACATCACCATCGCCACGGGAGCGGCACTAATGGAGGCCGCGCTGTGGCGCTGTGGCTGCCTGCTGCCTGGGCCGACTGTAACGCTGGGCCTGTGACGCTGCATCAGTCACATGTTGGCTAACGCTGTGTGTGTGACGGATGCACAGTGGCGTTGTCTCGGGTTTCTTCAAGCAAATCTCATTACTTTTATAATATTTTACTATATAGATCTTCAAGTTTTGTTTGTTTGGCACAACGTTGGCGGCGCCGCAGCGAAAGCAGCACTTCCTCTCGTCTAAAATGGAGCTGCTGACGCCTCGCATTCGTTGGCAGGACGCGACTGCCTGTCGATGGACGGCAGGAACCCGCTGCGCGACGGACGCCTGCCCAGCTGAAACAACGTTCGAGGAACATGCGAACGCCCCATCAGGCGGCGGCGAGGCTGCAGACAGTGCATCATCATCATGTGGTCTCAGCGTAATCATTAGCATTTGCTTTATTGCTCATTTTATTTAATAGATTTCCTCTGGAATGGAAGGAACTTGTTGCAGTTTTCTGCTTAAAGCTCTAAACCTAATAATATAGTATAATAAGGATGTTGCTTTGTCATAAGGCCACTTTTCATCCATTCTGGCTCTAAACTGAAGCTCACTTTCTTTTTTACACAGACGTGTTCTGCCGCTGTTGTTTGTGATGGGCCCCTTGTCAAAGCACAGATGTTAGTGGTGGTCATGTGACCTGTCAGAACGAAGCTACAGCAGCCCGGTGGACTGGAGCCATCGCTCACTGGATCACTTACACTCTTCCTCCGGCGCCGTGTCGGACGCGCTCCGTGTGCGGCTCATTTAAAGCTATAATTAGTTTCATTTGCATGTTAACGTCTGAACATGTCAGCAGCACACATACACACGTGTCCTCTAGAAGTTTGAAGAGTCCTTTTGATGCGTTTGATGCCGTACATGTGATTTGGTGACTTTGCTCCCTCAGGTCCCTGTGATCCCACGGCTGCGGTTTCATGACGACTGCTTGTAGGTGTTTCATCTCTACTTCATCATTTCATCTCACGCAAGGCTTCACCAGTTCTTACTACATTTTGTTACTGGTTGTGAAGCAGAGCTGCGTCTCTTCACGTCCAGTGAACCTAAAAAGGACTAGGAAAAAAAGTGTCTGTCTTCATTTTGATTAAATGTGTCAGTATTGATAACAATCACCTTCTAAAGACCAGTATGTTTGGCATTATGGCCTCTGTATACATTATCACCTTCCTTTATATGTTAATTGTCATAAGATACAACACACAAGTGTTGTTGTTGTAGGCAGCTTGTCTCCTGCACATG